>NW_013665856.1:383203-388735 GCF_000517525.1 Limulus polyphemus | reverse complement strand
TAAGGAACTTAGTTACTTCTTTGACCAACATATTGTGTTAATCTACATATAGGGTGATCCAACGAGAGATACCCCATTGATTTCTTATGGAAATAACTTAATACACTAAAGTTTTTGAATAACCATATTTCATAGTTGCTGGAAAACATGTGGAAGCTTAAAATTGACTCCAGGTTTTATTGTGAGCTATAGTTATCATTATAATATACCTCACTTCAAAAAGGCTCTCTACTCCATGGTTCATGTTCTTTACCTGCCAGGAAAACAGCTATAAATGGCAGAAGTAATCCACCAATGGTACTTCTAGTCATTCTCGGCTGGTTGTGGGTGGTCTTGTACAGAGTTAGAGTTACGGTACTCTGGCTAGCAACAGCCTGGGAATCTGCAGAAATCTTCCTAAATGGTCTTAGACATTTCAGGTGCCATTCCACTTCAGCGACCTTCAGTCATCCTCACCTTTATATCAATATTGATCTTTAGGTGTATGTTTTGATCTACCAGTCTGAGCAAAAGTCCTATGCCTGTGAGAAAACTTCTGAAATTACTTTTTATCTCGTATAACTTTTTCTTTCCAGTGATAACATCACTCTTTTGGTAGAGAGTACTTCTACCTTAAGAAAATTCCAAACTTTCAGTAAAAGAATTACTTTATAATTGTTTAAGCTCAAGAAATCAAGTACAGACTAAAAAGCACATTGATAAAAAAATAGAAAAAATTAAAATAAGTCCTGGGGTTACAACACCTAAATATTTTCTTTCTACCTACTCTGTGGTATTTTCAGTTGAAACTGATTTTTTCGCAAGTATTAGATAGGTCCACTTTATCCCCCCCCCCTCCGGTGGTTCAGTGGTAAGTCAGAAGGTTTATAACACTAAAAATTGGGTTTCATTATCCGCTGTGGGTAGAGCACAGATAACCCATTGTGTTGCTTTGTGCTTAATTCAATTCAATTTATAACAGGATAATCGATCACAGAAATTATCTGAATTTAGCTACAGATTTAGTTTAATCTAAGAAACAGGCTGGGCACGTGATGTTAAGTGAACTGCAATTTTTATTATATATATAGCGAAAAAAAATGCGCGTGTCTAGTGAAGGACATTGCTGTCTTTCACCTGTTTTACGTAATGTGTGATACTGCATCAATATCGCCGTGGGTGAAGTAGATACTAGCTGTTGGAGAACAAAGGAACAAAGATAACTAGAATGAAAATAATTTAATGGTTTTCTGGACCACGTGTTTATGAAAGCTGCATAGAATCAGATTAAATGAAAAGAAAAAATTTAAATTCCTATATTAATAAAAGAATATTGAAAACATATAGTACACCTGCATAATACACTGCTATGTCCTTATTCCAGTAAACCCACCAATTTAAAGCAGTGATGACACCACTGTCAGATCAAAAAAAGCTAAATTGGCTAACACATTGATTCTCTGTCAGAAACTATTGAATTGATCATGGTAAAAATTGGTCACGACGACTCGCAGCTCATCTAAAAATTGTTCTTGTTTCATATGGACTTCCGGGGGTGAAAAAAGTTCCCTGAAAACTTGTTTCTTGAGAAAAAGCCAACAGAGGTTCTAGAAGGCACTCTATAATCCCTATGAGGTGTGTTCCACATGTAAGCAATGTAAATTGCACATGTTGTTGTCATGGGCACCCACAGAAATATTTTCAAGAGGGGGAAAAACGTGTGTAGGGGATAAGATTTTACAGTGTAAGTCAATAAATTAAAATAATATGTATTATGTGTGCTTAAACGCAAACACAAATTTACAGTTTTAATGAAAATCACTAAAAATATTTAGTTTAACTACGATGTTAAGTTTACACCATAATACGTGCATTTTTTTGTGAAATGTAAGGAGGGCAAATGCCCCACTTACCCCTTCCTGCGGGCGCCCATGGTTGTTGTGATATTTTATTAGATTTTTCCTCTCTATCCTTAGTTCTACTGGAAATCACAATTTGTATTATAATTAAAATCTCTTTCTTCTATATATATGTGTGTGTGTAGCCTTACAGCATTTCATGTTTAGCTTGCAATAATTTTGTGTTTTTCTGTTATGATGATTTTACGTTTAACCTGGTTTTATCCTTCATATTTTTTAATTTTTACTATGCCATAACGTTAATACTTTGATTTTTACCTCACCGTGTTGATCTTTGTTCTTTATTTATTCCAGTTTTATCCAGAATTTTTGTGTTAACTTAGTTTATTTCATTTTAGTATAACCATATTGAATTTTACATTTAATGATTATTTAACCTCTTATGTGTTTGGGTTCTGCGTTTTGAGGTTTTATTAAATTATTATATATTTTTTAAGTTGTTCAGTCGAGTTTTATTATAATTTACAGTAATTTTCTTAGATATAATTATGATTAAACTGTTAGAAAAACACGTAGGTTCAATAAGTTTTGATAGAAATGAATATTGTACAAAGTAAATATACTTATATAAACACAGAAACAGGATTAAACATAATACGCACAAATAAACTTAAAAATAGAAAATCAAATTTTGTGAAAACAGTAAAGAATACTCAAAACAAACGTAACATTCGTTGTTTGTTTTAGAGCAAAACCACATAAAGCTATCTGCTGTGTTCATCGTGGGAAATCGAACCACCGATTTTAGAGTTGTAAATTCCCATAATACAACATGTATGAACTGAGATTGAGACTCGAAATAATCATAGTAAAATGAATAAGTTTAAATAACTCAAAATAGATTACGGGTATAACTCAGGATAATCTGGCAACAATAACAAAGACAACAGAAAATGAGACTTAGAATAAAGTTCAGATAAAAATCTGGACACGTATATGTTTAGTTAATTTGCATTTTATTCAGTTCATCTAGCTCTACTCACCTGAATTTATTTATTTTTCTTTATATTGAATTTATTCTACATTTAACTCTCCGTTTACTCAACGGTAAGTGCAACAGCGGTGTGCACAGGACAGGTAGCCTATTGTGTAGCTTTATGCTCAACAGCCAACAAATCAAACTTTATCTGTTGGTTGCAATTTTACAAAGATTGGGCAGCAGGGTCAATACACTACATTAGTATATCTAGCAGTTTCCAATTTCTACAGCACATTATCCATGTTGGATTTAGGTATGAGTAGATGAGTTGACATATATGAAATACTCATACCACGAATCCTGCTTCAAACAATCATGTCACCTTATTGATTCTTGAATCCCTTTTATCAATGGTATTCTGTTCCATTAGTTTATACAAATATATGCTAAATTGAAGATGTGATATTTTCCACCTTCTATTCACTTGTGTTGTTTTCATTTATCAACCTACTTCTCTAAAAGTATCAGATAGAGTTTCCACAACAACTGCAGAGTTCACCCAAGAGAAATAGCGAGAGTTCTTGTATTTCAGATACTGAGTGTTTCTTTTGGTGTGTAAATAAATACTCTCAAGTCCGAATATCACAATCCTGAAAAGAAGAAAAGTATTCACTGGAAGCGATCAAAGAGAGAACTGGATAAAGAATGAGGATCTGGGTTTCGAACATCACCTTGCTTTCTTTGTCCAGCGGATGGCGTCACCCCGTGACTTATGTTCTCTGATAGCATTGGTTAGCTCTACCAGCAAAGGATATTCCAGTTCCATCTAATTTACCCCAGGTTCGGAATACAGACTGAAATATTTCTAACAGCAGAAGATGTTTCATAGAAAAAGAACAAAGGGAGTATTACGTATTATAATCTCGAATGGTTTGAAATTGAGTTAACTGATAAATTTAAATTTATTAGTTAAATTGTACTTTAGATTTAGTAGTTAAGAAAAAGCCGATATATAGTCAGTTTATGATATTTGCCAACAAGATTGATACACAGTTTTGTTTATACAAATACGTTTTAATATACATACAACAATAGAATGTACAATAATAGTTATTACAAACAATGATTTGTAAACAAAAGCAATATAAAGTCTTCTTTTTAATCTGGAACTTCTTCGATATCTAGATATCGAGGGTTTACGACGAGCGAGTAAATTACGAGTTGGCGTAGGTACAATTCGCTTTACGGGAAGCAAGCTAGCTTTGTCCTTCGTTATTTATCGGTCACACACGCCGAATTTTCCACGATGAATTTATATAGTTTTGGTAACAATGAAAATCCATTGAAGTCAAACGATTTTTAATGTTCGAACTTTGTAAATGCTCCTGGTCAAATATCTAAAGTTTTCCGATTGATAAGCGTTATAAGAATCACAGTTATAGTTTCCAAAGCTCATAGCACACTGACTATAGCGAACTAATAATAAATACTCTTTTTGGCGCGTCGCGTTGTTCATATTTATAGGTTGTGGAGGCTTTCTGGAAAATTCAGATTACGTAACACTACAAATTTAAACGTTTACGTACACACATATATTGTTGATTCTTACTCACAAGAATCTTCTACAACTTTGGAGAATAGGCGGGAGTTTCGCAAAACACATATTTAACAGTATAAGCTATGTATGTTTCTAAATATAAATTGAATCTAAACAAACGTTGATATTAAAATAAATATATAATAACAAATTCGTTACATCTTGATGTGTTAACCTGATCAAAACACGGTCATCTCGGGCAGTAGTTTTTCGGCGTCTACCACTGGACTTTCCTGGAACGACGTTTCCTGTAGTCCAATGACGTTTCAGGATTCTGGATACAGCATACTGGGGTTGCCCTCCTGTTCTGGCAATGTCCATTTGATTCATACCATTTCTGGACAGTCGAACAATTTGAAGCCCTATAACTTCTGGCACGTGACGTGGAATGACTATACACAAAGTACAGAGAAATTGTCTGAACAAAGCGTTGATCCATTTTGTAAAAGATTATACCAAAAGCACACCCTTTTATACGAAGCAGGTGTGTATGTGTGTTTTGACGAACAAGTGCTCAAAACAACTGACCAGAGTAACAACTCGTAGATGTTTGTCCAACCATATGCTACCTTCTCTGTTACTACTCGGGCATTCACTGAATATACTATTCCATGCACGTAGACAACAACATCAATATAGAACAGTATGCAAACATTTGGGCCAAGACTGTATGATTAATAACAATTAAAAATTCAAAGTGTTCACGATAATTAATTTAATCACTCAGTGGAATTCTCATCTCTAAATAGTCTAGTAGTGCTGACAAAAATAAATGACTGTGTAGTATTTTCAGATAGCACTGATTTTCTCTAAGAATGACAAGATAGGTCCGCAGAATAACGAAAAATTTCTCAAGATATTTACTGCGAAATAATTATACTTCTCTGACTGATTGAATATAAATGTACAATCACAATAAATAATGTTTTTTTTTTTTTCAAACAAACGCAGTGGAAATGTATTGTTACGTATCTGCTTGTTTGTTAATTTCCTGTAAAAGTTATTTCCGAGAAACTTCAGCGATACAAGTTCTTTCTTAATTAAAACTAGTTTATTCTTTCTGGATACAACTTTGCAATACATAGAATTTCTACAGTCACTTTAACTTAACAACCTTT
>NW_013665856.1:367489-383129 GCF_000517525.1 Limulus polyphemus | reverse complement strand
AAACACACGCTATAATTCACAGCGATTCAGACACTTTACTTACGGTGCCTACTGTTCGCTTGACTCCATTATCCGTCTCTATATCTATCTCCGGCTGATATACCAAAAAAGAGGGCGTCTAGCAAACGCTGGGACATTCGTGAGGTTGCCCGCTAAGTCACGATCTTTCTAGAAATTCCAGCGCGCATTCTCCCAGCGTCGCGTGACTTCCGCTGTCGTAACAGTATTTTACTTGGCACAAAGGGCGGTCAGTCGCTTTTACTGCAGAGACAGTATAGAAATTGTTTCTAACTTACTCAGATGAGATCATATGCAAGACTAACTCTGTTAATATTGTGTTCCAGACTGTAGAAATCTCACGTTATTTGAGTCGTTAACGCCAAACTTACCAAGAGCGACCAGCACTTACGACGTGACTATTTATCTCTCATAAGGAAAGTCATAACCTCAAGATGTCAACTGACTGCCAGCGGAAAAAATAATTGTCTAACTTCACAAACTACAGGTGATCTTGTAGCTATCTTTACCAAGGAAAGACAAAAGAAGCTACTCTAGGTGAATGACACAGAACAATAGGTGACTAGAACAGAAAGAACTTAACGACCAATATGTTATGTGGAAATTGCACATAGCTGCACAAATATAATTTTGAAAATTCCTATATTAATACAAGGAGGTAGAAAACACATGGTATACTTATTTACCACAACTGTAACTAAAAATGAAATCTGTATATATATAGATAGTTAGTAAAATAAGGTTAAAAATTGATTATTGTTTTAATCGACATCATCATTGAGATCACATTTGAAAATTATTGTTGAAATTATTATTCAAATTTGTATAAAACTAGAGCAGAAGGCCTAGCTATAAAGTAATTATAAGTTAAGCCTTGCATATTATTAATGGTAGTTTTTACGCATGCTTACAATATATATTTTTTGTCAGATTCTAGAGTTTGTTATAAATTTGAAGTCACTAAGTTCTTGATCAAACATAAGTAATGGTAGTACTATCTACATTTTTTAGACAATGTCTTGAAGATAATTCAGCTTGAGTAGTTGATGAATACAGTAGTTTAAAATGTTTTCCTTGTGTATATTTTTAAGTTGTTTTTATGAAATGATTGAATTTTTTCATGAATTATAGTGACTATAATATGCATAGTTTATTATTTTTAACCTTAAAATTATATTTATGCATGCCAGCATATTGAAAACGGGTAGTGAGAAGCTCCTCTGGGGTTTAAAGGGCAGTTTTAATTTTTGTTTGTAATGCATAAAAACATACTGATATAACACTGTATTTTCAAAAAATGAGTAAATTTACTGTTTGAATAAAACTTTTTTGTTGAGAAAATTTTATGTTCTGAAAAAAAAGATAAATAGGGGACTTTCTTTTAACAATTATCTGGTGGACTCTAATAGGTTGAACTAGCTGATTTTAAAACTAAGTATCATGCCCTTATTATGATATTAAAAATGACAGCTTTTTATCAACAAATAAACATGGCAACTGAAAATACAAAAAAAAGGAGACTCGACTAATTTCAATGTACGAAGTAAATCATTGTCAAGAGTAGAACTGAGTCTTTCCTCTTTTATTCATTGGACAAACTGTTCTTTCAATTATTTCTCAAAATAGCTTATACGTTGAAAAAATAGCATTAAATATAGTTTCGATTCTAATGAAAAGCAGAATTTTCAAACCCATAATCTACCTATCTTAGAATATAGAATACCTAACTACTAACTTTTTCCCCAAAATGTCTTTATTTATAAAACGCATCTAAACACCAATAAAGAAATAACACCTTATGTGTGTGTGTGTCAACAGGTTATATCAAAGTGTATACAATAAAGTCGAAATGAACTTAGATTATAATTATACTAGTATGAACTTAGTACCTTATTAAGAACAACTGAATTGTAATGGGTGTGTTTTGATGTTGTTGCCAACTGTTTCATAACGAAAAGAAAGATAATGAAATAAAACAAATTTAATAATAATAAGGCAGCGTCCTTGTAGCACCACGGAAATAGCTAATGCTCAGATAGATTGGATACTAAAGGACGCTTGATCGTCACCTGTAGCAATTACTTGAAAAAAGGGAGTACAGCGAGGCTCTGTGTGAACTTCAAATAGGTGAATGTGATAAGATATGTTGATGCATCTACTTTAAACACGCTAACGAATGTCTCAATGCATTGGTAGAATCTTGCCATTTTAACTTATTAGATCTCACCTCTGACTATTAGCAAGTCAAACTAGACAATGAAAGTAAAGCCAAGACTGCCTTCACCCATTTGGCCTCTATAATGCACCAGCTATTTTCGAGTAGCTGATAGAGCTTTCAGTGGGAATTATGTCTAATTTATGTCAGCAATATTTTGGTGTTTAGTGCACCTTTCAGGCTGCAACAAAAGCTAAGCAGTGTTGTGACAAGCAGGTCTGAAACTGAAGATAAAGAAATGTTCTCTCACACACAAAGAATTTCTTGGAGATATATAGTGAGGAGGGGGTACATTGTCTATGGATCCTTTAAAATATCAGCATTGATGGTCTGACCTGGACTTATAAAGAAGAAAGCCTAAAGTCTTCTCGTCAGTGTGTCATATCATAGACGTTTTGTGGTCAATTTTCGACAATAGCAGCACCATTTGCAACATTAACTACATTTAGTTCAATCTCTAAAGTATACCTTGGGTGGTGCTCCAGTATTAGCTTAACTGAAGAAATATGTTCCATTTATCAGAGAAATTAATGCCAATGACAGTGAAATTTTGTCACAAGTACGTGGATCATGTAATATTGTACACGAACCACATACTGATATCCTCTGAATGCCATTACTGTATGACTAAGAAAAAACTGCTTGTAACTGTATTATTCATAAAGTACTTTTTTCCATACAAGATTTATCCCTTGACTAGATCACGAATAGTTGAAATTGCTGATGAAATTTAGAGAATTAAAAAAATATGACTGCATGTTAGATCACAATGTTGTAGGAATACAATTTCACAGTACACCATTGATTGGGCTGGCAGCAGGTGAATGTAGACAGACCTTCTCTTCTGGAGGTGTTAGATTGTCCATTTATAGAATATCTAGATCCCATTCATAATGTTGCCATGAAACCTAAAGTCTCAGTCATGAACAACCCATGCAAGTATGGAAGATTCTACTGATGAATGGATATCAACGAAAAAAAGAAGAGCTGTGAGAAGAGCTACTAAAGAACACAGAGGTAGATTAAGTGTTACCTACATCTAACAAGAATCAGCACAATCATGAAGTTTTGTCAATTGTTTGATTAATTAAAAGTACAGGAGGGAATGCTATACTGTTGCTATATCCCACATAAGTGTTTTGTCTGGCCAGTGATGCAGATAGAAGTCCTGAGAGGTGATATTTTCTGAATATTACATGATACAAATATTGGGGGACACCAGGGAGTGTCTCATGCTATAGTCAACCTACAGAGACGGTTTTACTGACCATATTTCAGCAGAAATATAGAACAATTGTATAAACCCTGCATTTCATGTACAGCACAGAGGAAGAATTGTCAACACCAGATAACACTTCATTATTGAGTTATAGCTTTTACATAACCCAGAATAAACCTTAATAATGCCATACCTCTCACTAAAAGTGCCTAAAGCATTTGTGAAATCCTGGTAGTAATAAATTACTTTATTAAGTAGGCTAATGGATATTCACTAGCCAGTACAGTGAGTCAAAGAATTGTAAACACATTGGCTGAACAGTAAATAACTTGCTTCAGAGCATGAAAGAAGAGCCAAATGGTCTACTCAAACAATAAAGTACATGTTTTGTAAGTTTGTGAACTCATTGACACAAATCAAATATACAAAAGAAAAATAATCTTTTTCAATAAAATAATAGTTACAATGCAAGAATTAAATTCATAAAGTACAAAATAAATTAAACCTTTTACAAAAATATTAATGAAACTCAGATACAATGTACATGCACATAAAGAAATGAACCTTTCAATATAGACAAAATCAACATACAATAAAAAATACAAAATGAATTTGTTGCATAGAAAAAAAAAATAATGTTAATGATACTCCAAGCAAATATAAGTAATGAAGATACATCACGGAATTAACCAAACGAGAAAATGAAATTGACAGGGAAAATAACCAATTTCAAAAAAATATCTAAAAACATGTTAAAAAGAATAGAATTTGTTTGTATGTTGTTAAGCATAAAGCTACACAATAGGCTATCTGTGATGTGCTCAACACGGGTATTGACACCCGATTTTTAGCATTAAATCTACACACTTACATCTAAGTCATTGGGTTCGATGGAATATAAAGAATAAAGTAATAAGAAAAAATGCAGAGTTAGATAAATATATACAACACTTTTAAGTTAAAAACAAATAGGTAAAAGTTACAACACATTTCCTTTCATCTTAACCTCACTAGTAGATCCTTAAGTGCAGCCGTGGTTTTGAGATTAGTTGGTATCGTGGTGCACAAAATATCTTAAACTTTCGTTAGAGCCCTCTTGGTATCTGATAGCTCAACTCACAAATGGTGTACCTCCTCCTTGAGCTGAGACAGAGTAATAGCTCCATGCTGCAGCTAGTCCTCTTTTAAGTTATAGAAGACTCAATTTTTGGTCCACTCAGTAGCCACCTCCTGGCAGTGGCACTTGTAGATGGGGTCTGTTCTAACGTGAGCCAATTATTTATCACCTTAGGTGCTTTTCTTTCGCGAGCTCCACCATTAGTAGTCTCTGGACTGTTGATGGGGCTATTTAGGTAGATTCACCTTGCCTAGTCTTCCAAGGTTGGATGGAAGTTGGTCTGGCTGAGAATATTTACTTCCTTTCTCTGATGGCATAGACACTTTGTGGTGGTGGAGGAGAGTGTTCGTGAGCTAATGGGTTTGCTTGCATTGCCACGGGATTAGTGGTAGTTAAGATGGTGGTATCATCACTAGGTCTCACCTCCAGAGACTGCAAGGGTGATGAGGGGATCTATCCAGCATAGACCATACCAGAAACTGGTCGACTGTTGAGAGGATCCAAGTTCTGGAAATGTTTTGTTTGGTTTTGGTATATAGTGTTCCCATTGAAAGTATAAATATATCTGTCTAAGTCAGTGCTTGGTCATGTTGCACCTTCCAAAAAGACATTTCATGAGTGAGTCTCATTTTTATATCAAACTATGCTGTTGCATTTTGACACTGAACTTATCAAAAGTGGTGTCTATAGTTTAGCCACTTGGAGGCTCGGTTTCTCTGGTATCAAGGAAGCCATGGTCGATGCTGCTCCACCAGCAACTGATATGTTCAGTGAGGACCTGAACTATAATGCGGCTGATTGTGGCTGCTCGACCCCTTGAGATTTCAGGGCCAGCCTGATGGCAAATGCAGTTCGATGCATTGGTAAGCAATGTCTTTTATTCATAGAACTGGCTACTGTGAACGTCAATCGACAATAGGAATCTGTGGTTTGGCATTTATTCCACTCTTTCAATTGGCCCAGCATGGCCAGGTGGTTAGGACACTCGACTCGCAATCTGCGGGTCGCGAGTTCGCCTCCCCGTCCCACCAAACATGCTCGCCCTTTCAGCCGTGGGGGCGTTATAATGTGACGGTCAATCCCACTATTCGTTGATAAAAAGAGTAGCCCAAGAGTTGGCGGTGGGTGGTGATGACTAGCTGCCTTCACTCTAGTCTTACACTGCTAAATTAAGAACGGCTAGCGTAGATAGCCCTCGTGTAGCTTTGCGCGAAATTCAAAACAAACAAACAAACCACTCTTTCAAAGTAGAATAAATTCTGGGTATACCATTCTTCATCAAATGTATGGCCCATAAGGCAGCATAAAATTCTTTGGAAAGTCGTCAATAAGGCAGAATGTCTGATCATTGGTTGGTTAAAGAAAGAGATAGCCAGATTATAACTCTGTACATTGCTAAAGTGACATTTTTATGGGCCTCACATATACTCAAATATTACCCTTAGAAGAACCTTAGGCTTCACTGGGTCTCCACTTGGCCAATACTTTTATCCATGTTGCTCCTTTTTGTCCCTTCTAATAACAGCCAACATAGCTTACTCTCCAAGCCAACTTCATTCCTTTTCCTACCATCTGATTATCACACGCACAGAACTTGGTTCCAGTAGGAAGGAATGGGGCTAAGATTGTAAAATAGTTACTATACATATGAGCTCACTCGGATCAAGAAACACCAATCCATACTTTGACCATTAGAATCCACTAATGTCTACATTGCCTCTTCTTCGGGATCTTCTTTCATTTATAAGTTTAGTACTAACTTTTTTGTGTGATGCGGGTGTTACTTTCTGCCACTTTAGTACACTAACAAACTGCATTTTCATACACCACAACTGAACCTTGTAATGAAACAACGTTAAGAAAATATTCACGAAAACTGCGTGTTTATTAAAGTATTTCAATCTACAAGATTGAAAATATTCTATCACAATCAAATAAAACAATGGGCACACCAAGTTCGGATTTGTTATGATAAATAATTCTCTGTCTGTGAATTTAGGTTACTACTGATAATTCCACTTGCTCGTGAATTTTTAAATTCAGTCCAAATGAAATATCTTGCACTACTCTTAATGAAAAACACCATGCAAGATTGTGTTTTTTCAAGATGTAGTCCGAATTTCTTTTTTACTCTTATCCTTTCACAAAAATGTACTATCTACTGAATAATTTCAATGTCCAAATTAATACATTATATCACAAGTGTTAACGAAAATAGCAGATATATTATACTATGTTTTCAAATAATACCTTTTTGGTTTGTGATCATAGTTAACCTCTTATCACAAAGTTTTAACATTTAAATCAAATCTTTATTTACATGCATACATTGCTTACTGTTTTTTTCTTTGTGTAATTGATCCATTCGTGTTATACAACACTGGTAAATAATTTTACGTAATGTTTATATACATGTGTAAGGTCACACACATGTAGTTACTTATACATATACATATATCATCATTACATCTTATCAGACTACCTTTGGTTCCTGCATGAATTACTTTGCTAATTTTCTCTGATTACTTTCCAAAGCTTTGACTCGGAATCTGTGGTACATAATGTGCTGCCATCTAGAAGTCATTAATCCCAAGTCTTTTTTTTTCTTTTCAGTCATCACAATATAACTTATCATCTGAGTTTTTGAATTCCTGTAGTTCAGTAACTCAGAAAGCAAGGGCAGCTAAATAATTTTGGATCCATTAATCTTGTGATCAGCAAACTATCCTAACATCATACCAGCTGAGTAGCAATAATGCAATGTGATGCTTACTTTGTTCCTTATAATACCACCGATAGCTCAGAAAGCAAGTGTTGCCATACTCTTCTGGATGAGTGTTCGAATTTCTTGCTATCATCCTTAATTATTAAAGCTGATGATGCAGCAGGCATTACATGTACTATTTCCAGCAATCCTAGTTTAATGACAATCAAGAAGTAGTACAAGGTAGTACATACATTGCACAACGAACATCACTTGAGAGCAAAGATTGCCATTTACTTTCAACCACATGACCAATAGTCAATTACTCCCAGCCAAATGGATCAGTGGCAGCTCTAGGAACTGTTGGAGCTGTTTTGTGCTTCTACCTACAGCATTTCTTCATGTGAATTGTCACAGACATTCAAATAAATATTTTTAGTTCTTTCATCTTTTTTGAATGGGTTGACATGGATTGAGATGATGTCCTCCTCTTCCTCTAACTTTCCAGTCTCAACCACAGACTTCTAGTCCATCTAGTGCACAAAAGGTTCGTCTGCGACATATAGAAACAGCTTATTAACCAGCCAGAAATGAACTACTTCCATGCTGCTAGCATGTACTACGCCCAAATCCAATCTCTACACTGGTACAATCATTATTTACCACCTTGTTGTAGTATTTCTTCTAACATTTGGTGACCATTTCTAGCTGTTGATGGGCAAACTCATGAACATCAACTAACACAGACCTTAACCACTCTACTGATTCCTGTAGGCATTGTGAGACGTCTCCTCTAAGGGGGAGGAATCATATATCACATTAATAGAGAGTTGGAATTTTTGACAGAACATGAGCATGTTTGGTAAACAGGATGTGGCCCTATACATCATCATAACATATAATAAATGGTCAATTCGAGTTGATTTGGCCAAGATTTATAAACTCGGCAAGTAATCACTTGTAGTTTGTATTACCCTGTTAACTCAACCCAGACTGGGGTGCTGAGACAAGTTGTATGTCTTCACTGCATCTAACATTTTACACACCTCAAAGAATAATTAGGCTGCTTAAATTAACTCCATGATCTCTGTGGATTTTTTCCAGTGCTCCAAATTATGCTATCAAGGTCTCCAGCAATACATCAGCTATGGACTATGTCAACTTATCAATTAAGCCTCAGGTTTTTTTTATTGATGGTGAAAATTATGTACCAATAACCTCTTTCAGTCTATGGGAATGAACCAGCATATCCAAAGCTATCGTCTATAGAGACCAACTATTTTATATTGTAGTTTACCCTATCACAGCCAATTATTTCTCTGTACAATTTTCATACCAGCACCAAACATTTTGACTGGAATGCAGCCAATAGGACCGTTGTGAAATGCTAACACAAATGCACATAACATCTTGATGCCCCCCCAGTCATTTTTATGCAATGTCTGGATAATCTCTTTCCCTAGAGTTGTGGGAACCACTAGAGCTGCAACACAGTCTAAGAATCACTTCTGGGTGTTTCTTATTCAATGTGCTATCATACATTCTATATTTTTAAAGCTCATTAACCATTTTGGTGAAGCATGGTCCACTTGGATGGTAAACCTTCTACCACACAGGTAGTGTCGATAGTGCTTTACTAAGACTACAACGGAAAACAGTTGTTTCTTTATCAGACAATATCTGCATTCTGGAGATGTGAACATGCAACTAGCATATGTAATTACTTTTATGCTTCATTCTGCAAGTTTGATAACACTGCTTCAATTTCATTTTCACTGGAATCAGTGTCCAATAAGAACGTACTGTCTTTTCATGGATATGAAAGTATTAGAGCCTCCAATAAAGTAAGCTGTTCACATTTCTTCCTCCATTGAATATGCATCACTTTCAATTATCAAAGACAATGATGCTGCTATCTTGGAGAAGTTGGCTACAAATCGTTGGTAATATGGCAAAAAACCAAGAAAACTGCAGACTTCTCACTTGGCCATATGTTAAGACAAGTCTCTCACCATTGCTATCTTAGCAGGGTCTGTAGAGATTCCATCTCTACCTACAGTTTGACTTAGAAATTCCACTTCTTTGTGCATGAGTGTGCCTTTTTTCTGGTTTTAGTTTCAAGCCTGTTTTCTTTTTCACTGGAGTACTAATCTCAGGTTCTCAGATGCAAACTTGAACATGCAACAAAAAACAAAATATTGCCGATGTAGACCAGGAATATTTCATATAGAAGCCCATTCAGTTTAAACTCTATTAGCTTCTTGAAAGTGCTAGAAGTAGTCTTAAGTCTGCTTTCACCACCCAACTTGACTTTCAAGTATCTGGATACCAGATCTAAAGTGTTTAACAAATGATAACCTTGCAAAGCATCCCGATATTAATTATTTAGCAACAACAGGAAGGCACCAACATGAGTTACTGTGTTCATCAATGTAAAATCAACAAATAGTATTGGTGTACCGTACCTTCTTTATTTTTGACAATCACTACTAGAAATAATCAAGTACTCTCCAAACGTTGTAGGATTCTGTCTTTTCACCATTTGCTGTATTTCAGTGCTGGCTACATCCTTAGAGTTCCAGGGAAGCTGGCACAGTGGTTGCTTGATTGGACATACATTTTCTGTATCTGGTGGTTCTGGTGGTTTCTGGTGGTTCGTCTCAATTAAACATCTGGCCCCACAAGTACATTAGTTTGCTCAACTAACAAGTCACTGAGTTATTTTTGCTGCATTGGGTCCAGATGTTTTGCACAATCCTCAACCAATTTCAGATATGTTGATAAAAATGCACTTGCTTTTGATCATAGTGTGATGGGTGTAACACTAGCATTATCACTATAACATTAGTTACTTCCACTTCACTTTCTGCACTAATGATCATTCAAGCATAAAGCTGGATAGCAGATAACCCAAAATTGCAAAGCAATACTGGGACTTCATCCTTCCTCTCACAGATAATTGCCTTAGCTAATTCTGCTTGCTTTCTGGAAAGAAAACAGTTTATTTCATGTGTGGGCTCTATAACCATGTTATGTGGCACCGATGCACTAGACTTTATATGCAGCATAACATGAAACACCACATGTGTATATGGAAGTACTGTTATTTTCTCCACCATAAACACTCACACAGTCAACTTTTTCTAACCAAATGAGCACATTCTTTCCCAGGTTGTTCGTTATAGTATACCTTATAATTTAATGCCACTTATATTATAATATCAATTTCTCCCATACAAAGGTAAGAACCAGTTCTTATACGTTTAGATGAATCACTGTCGTTAAGTAGCAACCGAAGTTTCTTGTGTTGTTTACACATCAAATTAACAGAACATTACAATTTCGTTAACTCTATACACGGTAGTTAAACTTGCTACAATATCCATTTCACTGTCTTTAGACAAATACTTAGTCTACTTTCTTCGTTTGAAAAAAATATTCACCATTATAATTATATAGTTTCTAAGCTTTCACTTTCACGTCAAAAGTTAATAATGGTAGATTTTATTTTAACTATTTAATAGCTGTTTAAAATGGAAATTTAATTTCTCACAATTATTTTGTACTTGTAAGTTAAAAAGTTAATAGTCTTATTTTAAGTGATAGGTACCTTCAGTGGGTCAGCGGTAAGTTTACGGATTTACAAAGCTAAAATCATGTGGGTTCAATTCCCTGTAATGGACAGAGCGGAGATAGCCTATTGTGCAGCTTCGCGTTAAAACAAACAATAATATAATTTATGTACCTGATTTACACGTGACGAAAGATTGAATACTTTTCAGAAATCTGTTAATTATGTTTTGGTAATTTAAAGTTGAAGACAGTGGATTCTTTAGCTAATATTTCAGAATTTTTGTTTTCTAAAATGCTTAGAAATTTATTATAATGTATGGAAAGTTTGGAAATTATACAGATAATTAGAAATAGCAATGATTTGTCTGAAATAACAAATATAAACAATGTTCTGACGAAACCTGTGTTGGGGTTGAAATAAATTTTGTTTGTTGAAGTTCGTACAAAGCTACTTGAGTGATAGACTAAAGGGAAGGTACCCAGTCAATACTACATACCGCCAACTCTTGGGTTGCTGTAACCGAATAGTAGGAGTGATCATCATATTATAACGCCCTCAGTATTGAAAAGGAGAACGTGTTCAGTGATGGGATTCGAACTTGCGATCCGTAGATTGGGAGTGGAGCGCCCGAACCACCGAGAAATAAGCAAATAACATATTTCCTAATCGTTAACAAAAGATAGTTGCTTAAATGCTTCTTCAATATTTTGTTTTGGTTCATTTCTAGAGGTTAGGCTGATTTCTGGGAGTATATCACGTTGTTTAACACACTCATGCCAAACAACTCTGAAATTCTGCCAATAAAAAGAAATTACTCATTAAAATAAACTCAAAATATTTGAAAGAAAACAAAACTACGTATTTTTCGTTTTAGACCTGCACTATCGTGACATTAAGATGAGAAAGCGTTAGTCTATTCTGCAATATGTGCATAAATAAAAAGGAGGAAAACGTCGATTTTTAGCACAGTGAAACATAAAGCAAATTAATTACTTAAATCATACTAGATCCGGTAAAAGAATTATGAGGCCTGGCATGGCCAGGTGGTTAGGGCACTCGACTCGCAATTTGTAGATCGCGGGTTCGAATCCCCGTCACACCAAACATGCTCGCCCTTTCAGCCGTGAAGGTGTTATAATGTTACGGTCAATCCCACTATTCGTTGGTAAAAGAGTAGCCCAAGAGTTGGCGGTGGGTGGTGATGACTAGTTGCTTTCCCTCTAGTATTGCACTGCTAAATTAGGGACGGCTAGCGCAGATAGCCCTCGTGTAGCTTTGCGCGAAATTTAAAAACAAACAAACAAACAATTATTTAGTAGCTAACCAGATAGCCACAGCACCCAACACAAGAATGAATTACACTTTCCACGTGTGTAGAAGCAAGGCCTTCATGCACCGCCTAAAGAGTTACAGCACTCCGGTCGAATGATATCATGAAAATAAAAGTAAACATGAACAGAAATGTACATCCTAGTCATAATTATCCATCCAAATAATATTCTGTGTTCTAAAATACAAACACATATACATGCAATCCAATGCAATAGGTGCAAAATAGACGATAGCAAAATTACTTTTGTCTAACACAACACAATAATCAGCCTGAATGATCATGTTTTATCAATAGTACTGCCACCTAGGAGTCAGGAGATAAATATGCAAAGTAATTCAGAAAAACTAACACAATGATACACATTTCACCTAATTTACACAGTCATGTCATTTTTTCATGTTGTGTTAAAGCATAACTCCCTTATTGTACTTCTGGAAGATTGGCATAGATCTACCAGAACACTAGGAGCAATCTCGCAGGGTGACATAATTCAAGATTGCATCAACATTTGTGCGAGATTACAAATACACTTATAAAGTTTCTATAGACAACTGCCCACTAAAGCTTGCCATAAAAGTTAGCCTGAGTGCTGAGAATGCAAGGGTTACAAAGCTATTTCAACATATTCATATGCCAAAGTTTACAGCCATTATCAAAAGTCAGGACAAACAATTAATTTCCCTACGATGTTACCTGACAACCACATCTGTCCTAGTTGTGTATGTAGTATAATGTAGTCTGCTCCAAAGAAACACTACAATGACTGAGCTACATAGACTATGCAGTTATTTCAAGAAATAAGACCAACATTTCACTAAAGAACATTAGTTGTGAGCTCAGAAAGTAACTACCCTTTGAGCTGTTAACCTATGAATCAACTAACTGGCCTAAGTGTAAAATAATTGAGAAGATATAATACAATTGCCAGAGTATAAGATTGTTCCTCTACTTGTAACTTCTCATCTGACATCCCATGAAAATCCGAATATGTACTACAAGGTTCTTCCTCCTCATCAGCTTTATCAATATCACACGACACAGTGCTCTCGTCGTCACAATCAGTCTTCTCTCCCATCTTTGATTCTCGAAGTAGCTATTTCTTTAGGGGACTCATCAGGGATATAGGGTTTATGCTTCTTGATGTGTTTGATGCACTCATATACATAACTCAACCACTATAACAGACAAGATATGTACCAGTACAGTCAAAACTGAGTTTCGTAGCTCTACAGGCCTATATCATATCCTAACCCATTCATCAGGTTCGAATTTTCATTCAATTACTATTTTTTCGTGATATTTCCTTTGAAGCATGACCAGTTTACCAATTTGCAGATAAGCGGGCCCGGCATGGTCAGGTGGTTAGGGCGCTTGACTCGCAATCTGATACCACTAATATATCTTTACCGTCCTGAGCTTCTGCAAACAAAAGGTAACAAGTCAAAATTATATAATAAGCAACATGAGTTTCTCCTAACCACTTATCAACTTCTGTCCCAAGGATGAAACAAAAATGTCAACATAGCCCTGACCATGGCTAGTGAAAGCTCTTGGTCTAAGAAAGTGCCTCTCCAAGTCCTTGTCACATTCTTGGATCGAGACCTCACCTCAACTACAGATTCCTCCTCTCTACCATAATTAGTTCTACGTGTTCTCAGAAAGTGCTTTTTCATGATAACATGATTTACAAATGTTGCAATATCAGAGACTAGAACAGAAAAAAGAATCACTTTCAAAATGAACTCTGTAATAAACAAATCATTTGAACATGTGACCAAAATGTTACTTGATAATTAGTCTGTGGTATTCAGGTACATCATATATCCATCAGGTAGTTAGTTGCAAGTGTCTGTAAAACATAGTTTCTACAATAAAGCAAAGTATTATTTCAAACGTGGAACGCAAATGAAATGCAAATACACAAATGAACAATATATATTCATATAGTACAATATATCTTTACTTAAAAGTCCTGTTTTTTATTCACAGTAGCTGGCTGCTGAGGTAAAGATAAGACATTTTAACGTCTACACAAACAAAGACTGCAGGCAAAAGTGATGGAATACGGCACTTTCAAAGTTAGACCATAATCTTAGTGCAGTATTTCAGAGTCCTTAGATTATCTATGTAAACTATCATTCCAATTAAATATATTAAAAGGAAATAAACTCCAATTTTTATTATCTTTCAGAAGACTCTGTATCACTCTTTGAAATGGGCATAACCATACCAGAGGGAGAAGGCAAAGAAACAGAGCCAAGCAGATACAAATTTCTACAGAATAGTATTATTAGTTTGGAACCTTTACATAATGTAGTTGATTAATGTATCATTACGATCTCTGCACATCCAGCTTAAAAGAAAGACGCTCACTACATACAGAACGCCTGCATGAAACTTCAGAAAAAATATCAGAATATACATAAATCAAGATATATTCTATACTAGTTATAAAAGGCTAAAACTATAATAATGATAATATCACGCATTTGTAAAACTTAGTTTTACTCTTGAAGAACTTCTGTCAAGATTTACAAACAAGGAGTTGTTGGAAAAAATTACAGCATTTACTTAGAGTTTCACTGTATGAAAGATTTTTACGATTTTAGTTATTTAGTTGCTTATAAAAATGTTTCTGTTCACCACTCTTCATGACTGTCTTTCTTTTATATCTCGTAAATTTATACTATTATAGTTATTTTATAATTTTCGAAAGGAGTGTCGTTGAAATAAGGTTAAGATGTCAGTATGATGTTGAATGTAACGAACTAGCATATTCTTATTGTCTTCAAAAAAAAAAAGGTCAACTGATCATCTGCTGACTGACTTAAAGTGGAACAGTACCACTGAAGAGTGGCGATTTTGTGTCCAAAGAAATATTCATCAATCTTCTTTATGAAGTAGCAACCGTCCACTACACTAGACTTGTGAGTTTTCTTTTGGAGTTGTAGCAGTTATGGTATTTGAAATTAAATTATAGTATCATCACTCTATTCCTTAAAGGTTTTCTCTGCAACTTAGAGTAATCATAATTAACGTTTTTGGATCAATATGACTGATTTCCTGTACTTAAAATAATAAATAATATTGCTATACCTATCATTAAGTCACTATAGCAACGATTACATCATAGCAAGACTCGCTGCACGAGAGTAGAAACGGAAAGATGTGTATAATCTATTATTTCCTGTCTTCTATTTCCGCGAGGCATGTATTATATGAAATGAGAATGCAGAGTGACAAGTCCCAAAGATAAGATTAAGAGTATAATGTACACTAATATCAAATAAAAAACAAGGTAATGACTTCAGTGAAAACAGAATTAATACAGCTTCCTATAAGAAATGACAAGAATCCTTAACTGAGCTGAAAGTCATTCTCAGGTTTGCTTACGATGTGAAAAATTATAATATTATATTGGAACATCCCATTTTTGTACCTTATGATTAACTATTGTAGC
>NW_013665856.1:364205-366522 GCF_000517525.1 Limulus polyphemus | reverse complement strand
TTACACTGCTAAATTAGGGACGGTTAGCCCTCGTGTAGCCTTGCGCGAAATTCAAAACAAACAAAAACTATTGTAGTCACGTTTTCAAGTCATGATGGCATATATATATATATCTGAATTGTCACCTAGCGTCAAAGTACGTGTTCCTCTAGTGATGTCAGAGAAATCTGTCTGTAAACTAAAATTAGTTTTAACCTCTTTTTTTAAGCTGTACATATCGCAGTATTTTTCAAAAACGTATTATTTTTTATCTTAATTAAAGAGCACGTTGTCTTGCAGAACAATAACAGATTTTATTAAGGAGTAATTAATTGGATTATTATTGACATTAAATTCATAGTCGTTACTACCAATGTAAATGGCATGGTTTTCATTTCATATTGAATTATTCTTAGTTGTTTATTACGCTAGATGACAATTCACAAATATATATATGACCTACTTCAGTTTAACGTTCTAAATAAATCTTGAACCTTGTTTCTAGATGTTTTGTTATGCCCATCAGTAGCACAGCGGCAAGTCCACGGACTTATAACGCTAGAAACCGGGTTTCGGTACCCGTTGTGGGCACAGCACAGATAGTACATTGATTTATCTGGAATAAAAGATTGTTTTTCTTTCGTTTGTTTTGTAAATTTTAACTTTTTTACATCTTGATTGCGACTGTGTTTTTAAATATTTATTTAAGAAACGTTAGAAACACGAGTCACAATCATAGTAGGATTCTTTAATTCTAAAAGCCATCATCTAGTAGAATTCTTGTTTGTTTATTTTGCTTGGTTTACAGTAAAGCTATACACAATGGGCTTTCTGCGTTGTGTCCACCGTTTGTTTGTTTTTGAATTTCGCGCAAAGCTACACGAGGGCTATCTGCGCTAGCCATCCCTGATTTAGCAGTGTAAGACTAGAGTGAAGGCAGCTAGTCATCACCACCCACCGCCTACTCCTGGTCTACTCTTTATCCAATGAATAGTGGGATTGACCGTCACATTATAACGCCCTCACGGCTGAAAGGGCGAGCATGTTTGGTGTGACGGGGATTCGAACCCGCAACCCGCAGATTGCGAGTCGAGCTCCCTAACCACCTGGCCATGCCGGGCCCATTCCACCGAAGAGATATTTGAGCAGTGTGTATTTTATTGATTACTGAAAAAATGTTTGTTTAAATGCAGTGCAATGGGTTGCAAAAAAAAAAAAGATGAAACTGAATTGCTATTTATGGGAGTGTATTTTTGTCTTAGTTTTTATAAGTTAACATTACTAGATTTATTGATGCTATTTTTTATTGGACTTTGATATTTCATTTTTTTTGTTCCTTTTTTTACAATACGATCAATTTTTCAAGGAAGAAATAACAACATAGCACTTCATGGATCAGAAAATACGAATCGCACAAGCAAGACACTTCATCGCCGCAACAATCTAAAGATCAAGAACGCAGTATGTGAAGAACAAATGTAGTGGTATGTCTCTTGTTAAATGAAAAGGACAAGACTATGTGAAGACAGGCAAAGACAAGAGTGTCATTACTTTAGAGTACGGTGAAACAACGACCAATCATGCAAAATAGTAGGACTCACTATAGTAGAGTTAAATAAATTAAACTAGTTGGAATAATAATTACAAATGCACTTACGAGAGAAATAAAACTATATTTTACTGAAGTAAAAATCAAAATAAGCTTGATCAGCTGTTGAAATGTTCTGCTAACAAAGGTTAAGTACTGGCAGACAATGAATTACAATGAGGCACATTTTTCATTGTTGTTTGTCTTTTTTAATTTGGTTTGATTGTTCACCATGCCTGTCTCATCACTTATGAACAAGGATGCCCAACACTATGAACACAAAACAAAATATGCAATTCAATGAAAAAAATCTTGAAAAGGATAAAAACAGCAAATAAACATTGACATTATGTAGTTCTTACTTGTGGAAATAATCATTAGGGTATGTCACAATCATGAAGGTTGTGTATGCTCATCTGCAGTGGTTTCTACATCTCCACTGTTTCCTTGTAAATCCAGAAGCTCATTAGACACATACTCTTCTAGATTATCAACGTGTTCTATGCCCTTATGTGCACCTTGGGACAACCGAATTTCATAGTTTGAAGGAATGAGTGATGTACTGCAGCAGATGACACGGTGTAGTACAGCCAGGTATGAGAGGCTAACAAGCAGTTGGCTTATACTAGAATCAGACCCAGTCTGTTGCTTTAACTGATGTTCTTTCACTCTCATAATATATACACCTGGAAAAAAGTTAAGCACCCCCAAATATTTTTCAGGATTGCTTATTGAAAATAGGTTTAATTT
>NW_013665856.1:362618-363290 GCF_000517525.1 Limulus polyphemus | reverse complement strand
CATAATTTCATTTGATAAACACGTTTAGATTGAATGGTAATTTTATAATCAGTCACAAGAACGTCGAATCTGAATCACTTGAAAAAAACACGGGGGTGCTTAACTTTTTTCCAGGTGTATATTTCCCTCTTCTGTTGACGTGCAAACTCATGCGCCTTGATTAATTTGAATTTCAGCCATTCACTCCACATATTCTTCAAAATATTTCAACAAACCTGCAATTGGTGGTAGCTTATATGTGAGATGTTCTGGGAGCATAACTTCTCTTCCAAACTTTTGTAGAACATTGAGTAAATTGTTGTACTTTTGCATGGTTTGTCATTATTACATATGGCAAGTGATCACCCTAGTTATTTCGATGTGAATTCATAAACTTAGGAATCAACAGTTGTCAGACTTTTTCCTGACCTGAGAAATTATTTCTTTTAGCTGTATAAACAGTGCGGCATGTAATCTATTACTCTACATCTCAGCAAGAATGTGGCAAGGAAATCTGTCTCTGTAGGTTGACTATAGTAAGAGACACTTCCTAATGCCTCCTATCCTCATGTTGCATAATGTTTATAGAATCTCATAACATAATATAAGCCTAGAGGCTCAAAGGCTATATTTAGTATTAAAGGTTTTGGTAGAATGAGAAAACATAAATATAGGCTAACTAATTAGTGGTAG
>NW_013665856.1:357668-362117 GCF_000517525.1 Limulus polyphemus | reverse complement strand
TATTGAATCTACCCAGTTCTAGATATAATCCTGCCTCATCAATTCTAGATTTAGATTTATTAGGCCTAACTTTTAGAACAAATGTTGCATCTAGATCTATTAACTTAGTCATTAGATCTGTTCCAATGCAATGCCTAGTTTAGTAGTTAGTCTAAGTATGCCTATAATATAGGCTACAATTTGTATGATGATGGACCTAGGGTCTAAAAATAAAGTTATAACTGCAATTAGACCTAAAGTCTAGTACATTATTTTGTGTAAGACATGATTTACAATCAGCCAATACAATTACAAACCACTACATTAGGCCTATAATGTTTACTAGATTTAGATCTATGGCTTGCCTGTTGCATATATTGTCAATCTTGCACACCAGTTAATATGTTACATCAATCTCATATTTTCTTTTTGTTGAACATACACATACTTGTAGGTTGTACTCCAGGACTTGTATTTGATCTACAGATGAATGATGGAATAGTGTAATTTACTTCTGTACGTCAATTCGGTCTCACTGTATTTCAGTGGGTGGCTTTTAAAAGTTAAAACTGCAAGCGTAATACACACAAATAACGTAACACTGTGTCGTATTTACTTAACGTAGGGCAGTTGCGCTATATCCTAAAGGAGGGCATAATTATTAATTAATAGGCATTAGAGGCCAGAGGAAATTTTGCGCCCCTTCATACCTGCGCCCGAGGGCGACTGCCCCCTTGCCCCATCTTTGTATGCTTTGTGATCATGGCTAATTCTTTACCTTTTACAGCAGCAATATGCTTTGATCTCAATAATCCACAAATGGACAAGAACTGACCTGCTGATAAGAAAATTTGTCAATATTTTTATGTTTCTGTCTCAATCAGTGTTGTACAGATGCATTCCTGTAACATTGTTATTCAATGTGCATTCATAGTTTCCAATTTTATTGAATTTTTGTGGAGCATTTCAATGATACATGATATACTATTGCAGTAAATTCTTTTTACTGTACAACTGGTGGTAAAATTCTTGACAAATACTTGAACTGCAAGCAGCTCCTTTTTTGTTGCACTGTAAACATTTGATTTGTATATGCTGTAACGTGTTATACAACATTCTTCACTTATGACAACACTAACCTGTTTCCATTTCATTGGAATTCATATGATCCAGGGTGAACAGCACTTCTCATTTCACTTCAGCCAACATGGGTGTTCCAATCAAAGTACATTTTAGCAGTTGCAATAGATTTGCATGGCTGTTACTCTATCTAAAATGAATTTCGGCCTTAGTTTATGAGATAGCGAATTCTATTTTTGTTATGGTTTTGTTTATCATTCATTTATTATTCCTTCTATCATTTAGTTTAGTTATGAATTTTAGTTACATTAAAATGCTAACTCATCTTCTTGCTGATCACGTCTATTTTGAGTAAATATGTAAATATTATGAAACTGACACCAGGTTCCGTAGCAGTGACATACACATATTATTAATGTAGCAAAAGCTTATGTACATTTATGACCACATGAGATGTATTGTCGTGACCTAATGCAGTGAATAAACAACATGTCATAAGCTTTATAAACTGAATCACGAGATAGTTAGTGAACAACGTAGTTACTTGAATTATTGCTGTTTGTTACTCGATATTGTTACGTCTCTGGTCGTTTGTTAATTTCCCGTAAAAATTATTCCCGGGGAACTTCAGCGATACAAGTCCTTTCTTAAATAAAACTAGTTTATACTTCCTCAATACAACTTTGCAATACACAGAATTTCCACAGTCACTTTAACTTAAACACACGCTATAATTCACACCGATTTACACACTTTACTTACGGCTTGACTCGATTATCTGTCTCTATATCTCTCTTCAATCTGCTATCCCAGTTATGGTTAATTGTCTCGCTTTATCTGGCGCGCTTATATACAGGAATAGAGGGCGTCTAGCAAATACTGGATTATTCGTGATGTTTCTCGATCCTTCTAGATACTCATTACGTGTTACCAGCGTCACGTGACTTCCACTGTCGTAACAATATAGAAAGATGATTTTTGGAATACTGTGTTGTTGTTTTTATATTAAGTCCTGACCAGGCACATGGTTATTAACTGTATTTTTCGTAGGTGCTAAATTTTATTCCAAGTGCTGTTACAGTTTAAATAAATTGTTTTTGTTGTTGAACCCTGGGTGTAGTGGCTTGTTATTTTAGACTGTTACATTGGCGCCCAGACAAGGATCTTTTTCACAAAAGAAGAGTTGTGACTTCAGCTTGTTTGTTTCTCAATTCACTGTTGAGTGATTAAATCAGCAGTCACTTAAGTTCAGTTAAATATAAGTTAACTTGTGTCGGAAAATAACTGTGTTACTTTGGAAGTTAACGAATCTGATGCGGCAGTATCGACAGAACAGGTGGAAATGCTAACACACATGTTAACACACTGATCTACTAGTGAGAGAAACGAAGTTTCCCTCCCCTCATCCTCTAACTTTGAGAGTTCATTTTACCTATAGCCCTGTAGAAAATTCATCAATTTATGTCGCTGCTGTCAACCCATTACCCTTACCTGTTGGGAAGTTTGGCAATAAGTCAGATCTTAATGTCTTAGAGTCTCTTAAAAGTACCTGAGAATAAATGGGTGGAAACTGTGGCTTCTCGTTTGAGGAGAAGGCCACTAGAATGATGGAAGGCTTTTGGATCAGAAATGGCTTTCGAACATGGGTGAGAATTTAAAGAAATTTTGACAAATTTGTACCCAGCAGCATAAGACAATATTGAATTGCCTAAGGAACTCTTCAGTAGAAAATACCACTCTAATGTAGGGGAGTCAGTTGAGATGTTTATTTGGAAAACTGTGAAAACGTATAAATTATGGAACTCTGAAGCTACAGAAAAGAGAAATTGTGAAATGTATAATATCACAATTGTACGTTTCTTTACGATAATACTTGGAATGCCATTTTGTTGTATCTATTTCTGATGTGCTAAAACTTACAAAACAATACGAGCATCACTAGAATAATAAACAAGAAACTGTTAATAGTGAAGCAATTAATGTAATTGAATGCCCCAATAGACCTATGCAATGCTTTACTTGTAATCAAATACGGCACTTATCTATGCATGTCCCAAGAAAATATTGTTACGTCTCCGTTTGTTAATTGATTTCCCGTAACTTCGTTCCGACGAAACTTTAGCGACACAAGTCCTTTCTTAATAAAACTGGTTTATTCTTTCCGAATATAACTTTACCGATACACTTATTTTCAATAGTCGCTCTATAACAAACGCTATAACAACGAACTTCAACAATACTTTCTCTGACTGCAGATCAATTACTTACTACCTACACAGGGACCAAAGAAGGAGGTTTTGAATCCCGTGAAAGTAAAACTCTCCATTAACTATTTAACAACGACTAGAACAGACCTGCCACACCTAACACTAAGAATTAATGGTGTGAAAGTAGTAGGTCGGATTATTCAGTAATAAATGGAAATATATGGCAACAAATCAGAAAAAAACGACCCAACATTTCAATTAAAAACTTGGAATAAAGGTAACATGTGTCTTGCAGATGAAATGATTAACTGTAAACTGCTAGGATATTTTGAAGCAAAAATATTAGTAACAAATAGCATTGTGGACCAATATTTTGTTGTCATCAAAGGTTTGGCTGTATCTTGAATTATTAGATAGCAAAACGAAGCAACCATAAACTTTTTCATAAATGTTCTTGAATTAAATGTGCCATCTGTTGGCATGACTCCAAGGCTAAAAAGATACTGATTGAAGAAATACAATGTTCACATTTAAAGTGTAAAGACTGTGAACAATTAAAGCAACTTGTGTTGAAATATGCAGATATTTTAACGATAAACCTGGCCTCACAGATTTGTCTGATCATAGTTTTGTAACTATCAATGAAAAGCTAGTGTTTAGTAAATCTTATCGTTATTATCCACTAAATTACAAGTGCTATATGATTAAGTGATGAAATGCTATATGATTGGGTTAAATGAACCCTCCACTTCTTCTTGGGCTTCTCCAGTAGTTGTTGTCAAGAAGAAGACTAATGATTTTAGGTTCTGTATGGACTACAGGAAGTTCAATCAACTCTCAGAATCTGACTGCTATCCATTGCCTTATATAAGTGGTATTTTGAATGTTTTATCAGAGGCAACCTGTATCAATACATTATATTTATTAAGTGGACAATGGCAAATATCTGTTAAGATGGAGGATCGACATAAAACTACCTTCATAACTGATAACAGATTTTATCAATTTAAAGTGATGCCTTTTGGTCTTAAAAATGCACCTGTCACATTCGAATGACTTGTGGATAAGGCTTTAGCAGGAGCAAATAAATGTTCCAAGGCTTATACTGATGATATTACCGTATTTTTCGGTGTATAAGACGTACTTTTTACCCCAAAATTTGATGTCAAAATCTGCTTGCGTC
>NW_013665856.1:348002-357134 GCF_000517525.1 Limulus polyphemus | reverse complement strand
GACGCAAGCAGATTTTGACATCAAATTTTGGGGTAAAAAGTACGTCTTATACACCGAAAAATACGGTATATTGTTTTTACCCACATCTGAACAACACTCGAAAGATCTTGAATTGGTTTTCTTCAAGCTATGTACAGCTAATCTTACTGTAAAAGTTTCTAAAAGCAAATTTTGCAAACCAGAGGGAATACACACAAACGATTGCAAAGAGAAAACTGTTAAAGACTTTCCAACTCCAACAAACTGCAAAGAGTTAAGCACATTCTTTGGTATGTGTGTGCCTGGTACAATCAGTTCATTTCAAACTTTGCTACAATTGCTGAACCTTTATATCAGTTACAAAAGAAGCATAGCAGGTGAAAACAGACCCACAGCGTGAGGATGCATTCCAGAAATTAAAGCAGGCTTTATGAGAATCTCCTGTCTTGCAACTTTCAAGAAAAAGTGAACATGATTTTTTTGCATGTAGGATTAGGAGCAGTTCTGCGTCAGATGGGTGTAATAGCATATGCCAGTAAAAAAATGAAAGAAACTATACTATTACAGAGATAGAATGTCTAGCCATAGTCTGGGCTATAAAAATTAAGATATAGTTAGATGGAGAACAGTTTACTGTTATAACTGACCACACTGCCTTGAAATGGTTATAGAGAGCTCTGAAGTTAACTGGTAGACTGACGCGTTTGTAATTAAAATTGCAGGACTTAATATTTGAAATATTTCACAGAAAAGGAAAAGAGAACCAGTTACCTGATGCTCTATCTAGACATCCTATTGATCTCTCTGAAAGAAACTCCAGAACTGGACGTCAGTAACCTTCACCTAAACTTTTTGCCATTGTCAATTTTAACACTAGAGAACAATTGGCTACATAACAAACTAAAGATGATAAATATAAGTACTTTTACTCTTAGTTGCAGAGACTGAAAATAAACCCAAACACTATGTCTTGAATGACAATGTTCTTTATTACAAAAAAAGGTTTTAACAATGGAGAATTCAGACCACTTATTCCCAAAACATTTAGACTACCAATGTTAATCAAATCGCATAATCACCCTACAGCTGATCATCTAGGTGTCCAAAACAAAATAGACAAAGTACCTAGACATGGTTATTGGCTTGGTATGAAAAAGGACATTAAACATTATGTGTTGTAATGCCATGTTTGTGAAACCACTAAATTTGATCTGAAGCAGCCAGCAAAGCACAAAACTAATAGAACTTGATACGATAATAAGAATAGGCATCATGGGACCTTATCCTAAATCTAGTACAGGGAATAGTTATTTGTTAGTTATTGTAACAGATTATTTCAATAAATGGGTTGAATTATGTTCTTTCAAAGAAATAACTGTGAAGGTGATTGTGAAAAAATAATTAATAAATACTTATGTAGATATGGTATTCCAAATATTCTTGTATCTGATAATGGACACAATTTCTGTCTCATTTGATGGATAAAACTTGTAAAGATATGGGAATTAAACACATTATTGCAACTCCATATTATCCTCAGACTAACATTACTGAAATAGTAAATAGAAATATAGGCAGAATGATATCCGTTTACATTCAACAAAAATAATCGAGCTTGGGATAATCATTTATCTGAATTTTCTCTAGTCATTAAAATTTCTATCCATGAGTCTAAAGGTTACTTGCCTACCAAACTCCATCTGGGATGATAGATCTTCTTTCCTTGGGATGACTGATAAAATACCCAATAGTACCTGAAACCGTAAATGAATGAACAGCAGAATTACAAGACGTCATACAGAAGGCAAGATCCAATATTCAAAATGCTCAGAAGCGACAGCAACAAGCCTACAACCATAAGAGACACCTAAGACACATTTAAAGTAGGTGATCATCCTTTATCTTCACCAGTAAATAATTTTACTGCACAACTTCCAGGTGGAATGGATCTTTCGAAATTACGAATTGTATTACTCCACTAGAGTATGAATTTATGAATTAAAAGATCCTAGATCAGGTGCAGTTGTAGGATGATTTCACATTTTTAATATAAAGATATACATATGTATATACTTCCTCAGTCAAAATTTTCTCGACACTGAAGAAGATGCTAATTGTATTAGGCAGTTGCAGAAAACCGAGGTATCTGTACTAAAACTGTAAAGGATTCATGATAGGAGTATAAAACGGGGGTTAAAAGAAAGGAGTTGGTTGGGTTCTAAGCACTCTGCACTCTTAAGTGCTGAACCATCCACGTTAAGCAGAGATGCTGTGTTATTTGTCTCTGTGTCCAACAGTTTCAAGGGGCATCTTGGAAAACTGTATGATGAAATTATCTAAATCTTCCTTCATCGAATCTATAAAGGACTAGAATGTAACCTTTTTCATTTCAGAACTTCCTTTCGGCTGTAGCAAGGAACATAATCCATTGTGAGTGGGATGGTTGGTTGGTTGGTGTTTTATGGCGCAAAGCCACTAGGCTATCTGCGCCAAACAACCAGTAAAAACAGTAAAAGTAAAATTGTAGTAAAATGTAAAAATAAATTGAGTTAAAACCAAAATATGTCCAAAATACACAGAAAAAGAATTAAATAGAATTAAAAAGACCAATTGCTTGAAAAAAATTAAAACTACAATCAAATTGGACAGTGTCACCATCGCCAATGACATCATCCAACGTCAGGGGTAAACTCTTACAAAACACGTGCCTAAAATGGTGCCACTTCTCACGGTCGTAACGACGGCACGACAGTAAAATGTGGGCTATTGTTACTTGAGTGTCACAAGGGCTACAGATTGGTGGATCAGTACCAGATAAAAGAAAACGATGAGTTAAAAAACTGTGACAAACTTTGGACTAAAGAAGTGCGATAAACCCCGGCGCATAGCTGAAGCCCCAGATGGTAAATGGGGTCCAGCATCTTCAAGCCCGAGGTCCTGGCAGAAACATAGACCAAATACCCATAGTCCAGTTTGGATCGAATCAGGGCACAATAGATCCTAAGCAAAGAACATCGATCTACTCTCCCAAGAGGTGGAAGAGAGGACACGGAGGATGTTCAGTGCCCTTGTACACTTGATACGTAGCTGCTTGACGTGTGGAATGAAAGTAAGCTTACAGTCAAAGATAAGCCCCAAGAACTTTGCCTCAGGGACCACACGAATAACAACATCGCCGAAACAGAGCTCGGGGTGTAGACTCTGTTGGCGGTAAAAATGCATGCAAACGGTTTTGGAAAAAGAAAACGTAAAACTATTTGCAGTGGTCCACTTCAACAAGCGATTGAGGGCAGTCTGAAGCTGCCACTCAATAAACCTCATGTTCGACGACCGAAACGAGATGTGGAAGTTGTCGCCATAGAGCCCATTTGCAACAGTAGGAGGAAAGCGTGTAGCGATAGCATTAATTTTGATACACTAAAAAGTGTGACACTCAAGACACAGCCCTGAGGGACTTCAAGTTCCTGTGGAAAAGAACAGGAAAGAGTTGAACCCACACAGACTTGGAATTGCCTGTCCAGTAAATAGTTCTGAATAAAAATGGGTCAATGGTCACGCAAACCCATAGGGATGGAGATCCTGCAAAATTCCATACCTCCACATAGTGCTATAAGCCTTCTTAAGATCAAAGAACACGGAAACAAGATGTTTTCTCTTGAAGAAGGCTTCCCTGATTGACAATTCAAGTCGAATCAGATGGTCCATGGTAGAGCTCTGTTGACGGTGGGCGAGAGGAGCTTGTTTGAAGTGAGGAACCAAACAATACGAGCATTAACGATCCTCTCTAAGACCTTAAAGATACAGCTAGTCAAAGTGATGAGACAATAATTAGAAGGATTAGAGATTTCAGGAGAAGTTCACTGTGTTTAGCTGTGGATGTTTCCACCAAGATGTCTCCAGAACAGAACTTCGTAACTGACTTTTGAGAGCCAGCAAGCCCTCTAATCCCTTCTGTATAAAAATGGGAGACAGTTGCTCTAAAGATTTATCAGATGGTGAATGCAGGATCAGGAAGCGAGGTACAGGTGCACAATATGGCGGACACTGCTGTTCAGAGTCTTCAAGGCATGGTCGTTTACCAATGAGCAGAGTTTATTCCATTTGTTTTTAAGATTTGGGGCTTCCATAATAAAAAGAGGTAGATTCAGTGCCCACTGACCCCACCCACCATGGAGTCCTATGAGGGGACGCACTACAATGTCAAACTAGGACACTGCAGCAACGCCAGGGTTCCGTAAGCACTATATAAAAACACAAGCATCAGACAAAATGCCCACAACACCCGCTGAGAACGCCCAACACTGGTACTCAGTTGACCCTAGCCCAACAGGATCAGCCGATTGACCCTAGGGGGCCACCCCAAGGCTACCCGTCTACAGGAATTCAAGGCCAAAGTGGTGTGTTGAAATGCCCCAGACACCACTAAACCACCAGGATCCTCTCATCCTCTTCACAGATCACCACGCACAGCAAACATGTGGTTGGATGTTTAGATCCCAGAGGAAGTAACTGAAAGTACAGCACCTTCCCTGGGAGGTCCCCTCACCACGTACAGGAATCCACCTCGAGGGGTGTCAGTGGGGATGATGTTAGCATAGGTATCGATATGAATCTTTATGTTATGCTGAATAGTAAGTTCTTTCTCATTGCTCACTTGATTGATACCAAGACACATCTTACGGCTGCTCGAGCACGTGATTCAAGGTGAAATGTGACATCAACATTTCTCTTTTCTTTATGAGAAGGCTCCTAGTGACTACACTGACCGATAGGAGGTAATGTCAGGTCAATAAAAATCACCTACCCACCTCAACTTGTCTCCTAGCACCACTGAAAAGATTACACAGAATGGAACGTTGTATGCTGATCTGTGCAGCTTATTGTATAAATTAATTCATTACTATAGTTTTGAGGACTTTGTTACTTTTGTTTTCAGGCCATATCTTAACGTAAGTCCGATACAGCTAAACTCATTCAAATTTAGTATGTTTTTTTTTTGTTAGATTACGCTATAAGTATTTCAAAAAAAATAATTCAAATACTGTTTCTCTAATATCTAAACTAATCTAAAGGAATAAATTGCCCCTTTTCAACTGATTTTGATATAAAACATTTGAATAAAACGTAAAAAATGCCATTACACTTTATATAAATAAACAACTCACTAGTAAACGTATAGTTAATTATATATGTTTGATCTTCAGATAATTTCGGGGGAGTGATAGAAAGATGGCTTGAAAATTTTTCTCAGATGTAAAGCCCAAAAGTTTTAATTTTGAACAATGCTTTTCTTATATACAAGAAAACACACGCATTTTTTGCGTGACAATATACTTTTTCTTATATAATAACAGTGAATGAGTAGACAACTTAAATTATTGAAGATGTAAGTTTAAATGCATGTTTGGAAAATAGAACGAGTTTACTTGAAAATTACTAGACCAGATTGAATATGGTAGCGGGTTGGGCTTGTTTTATAGACCTGCTAACTTGGCTACGTTACGATCATTGTTGAACGTAATAATACGTAGATGTATACCAAAACATGGTTATATTTTCAAGGGAGTTTTATATTCGTATATCAAGTGCTGATCTTAGTTAGCAAAGCTTGTTCTGTTATCTCCCTACGAGTTCAAGAGCCCCAGTAATAAGATAACATTGGTGGTTCCAAAGACTAACGTATGTTAGAAATACTCCACTATTAAGTAGGCCTATTAATAAGTATTATAGGAAAACACTTTAATGCTGAAGAGGTCATCGACGTCTCTGCTAAAGGAATGAAAGCACCATCCTTCAAATTAATACAGAAAAATGTGTAAATATGTCTTTTTTTTATCTACCTCTGTTAAAAGTATATTCTTTCTCTTGCTATCTTTCTGTACTTTTTTTCCTCTAAAAATATGTGTATTTTTTTGCCCTCCCTCTCTGAAAGCTATACTTATATCCATTCAGTACCGCAAAATTGTGGCGATAAAATTGGGTTTGAAACTTAATGAAACTTCGCGCTGTTGTTTTTTTATCTCCTCGCGGGTTCGAATCCCCGTCCCACCAAACATGCTCGCCCTTTCAACCGTGGGGGCGTTATAATGTGAAAGTCAATCCCAGTATTCGTTGGTAAAAGAGTAGCCCAAGAGTTGGCGGTGGGTGGTGATGACTAGCTGCCTTCCCTCTAGTCTTACACTGCTAAATTAGGGACGGCGAGCGCAGATAGCCCTCGTGTAGCTTTGCGCGAAATTCAAAAACAAACAAACAAACAATCTTTTACCTCCACTCTCTTATTTCTAAGTGTATAACTTATAAAAATATAGGGATAAGTAATTTCGTTTATATAGTTCTATTCTTTGACTTTATTTAGGTAAATTATCAAGCCTTATTTTTAAATTTACTTCTTCCGTGCGGGCTTAAGGATATTCCCTATAGAGTTTCAGAACACAAGTAGTTATTCATGCTTTTCTTCTTTTTTATCTTATTAAACACATGATTAATTCGGAAACTCGTATGTCTTTTTGAATATATGAATTTGACATAGTTTTAAAAATTAATTTACTATTAATTTCAATGGACCATAAAAATCATGGAACATTAAGTACTGATATAACAGAGCGAAAGAAGGTTTAATATTTTCACAAATAATTAAGCTAGTAAAAAATACTCTCGCATTTTGAAAAATAAAAGGGCATTCAGCTAAATGTTTTACCCACTCCTGTGAGTGGGAGGGTACAAAAGTATAAACCCAATAGATAGAGGTGGGAGGAAATGACAAGCTAGTGCTTTTACTATTAGTTCAGGTCTTGTTATGTTCAACTTCCATTTCCCTCGCACGCAAATGCCAAATCTTAAGAGTGGTACAGACGAACGACAATAAGGTTGATTGATCACCTAGACTTTTAGCACAGAGACCATTACGAGTAATTTCAGCAACTCTACTAAGCTATCATAGATAGGTATTAGACCCGCACATGAGCAAAGATAGGTTGTCGTGAGGAGTGTGCCTTTCAAGGTGTAGCGTAGTGTCAAATAAGAAACTGCCTTCTGTTCTGGTCTCGGTGATTAAATCGAGTGACAAGACAGGGACGTTAACAATTGAATTTTAAAATAAAGTTCCAGAAGTTTTAATTTCGAAAACTTTTGAACTTCGTTAGTCGAGCAGTGTTAGACAGCTAGCTATATGGATAACGGGTGAGTAAGAAAGAAGTCGATGTGCTTTATTTACGCGTGTTTGTATAAGTTACAAGCAGATAAATAATAACTACATCGAATGAGACCACAGTAGGTTTAACTGGTATGATATACATGTATAGACCTTTTGCAAGTGATAGTAGTTCTAAGACGTAAGCCTGTAAGTAAATATTATATGAACAGAGACAGGTTTATTTCAAGAAAATGTTGTAAATGTAGTCAAAAGGTGTGATGTGTGTAAAGTACTGATATGTATACTGGTGTCACTGTCACTGAGTGTCAGATCTATATTTATTTTAAAAAAAAATTCTCACTGATAGTGTGTGTTGTTTATAGTTTATTATGTTGGCTGAATTAGTCAAATGCCACTGATTAATGTTACAAAACCAGAAATTTCGATTTTATTTTAAGTAGATATAATTTGATTATGTTGCTTCTATATAAAATGATTTAGGCCTAATCTAAGTCAGTTTCTTCTGCCCAGTCATCATAGACAATTTGTAGGATTACACCCGGAAACATAGTTAGCAGAAAAAAGTGCCTAACTAATGAAATAATACTGTATAATCTCCACAAGTTTTATACTTGCTGACGTCTTTGATTATATTGTTATTATTTGCATATATGACTCTATTTTCCACTCTACTGACAAATCTTTTACTAATGATTAATTACAAGGCTAGAGATAAGATATAATAATATATTCAAATCTTAGCTTCAATTGTGTTTTTTACGTTAAGCGTATAATATAGGCTCAACGATGATGGTCGCGATTTCGATTCCCGTCACCAAACATGCTCGCCCTTTCAGCCTTGGGGGCGTTCGTAAAAAAGAGTAACTCAAGAACTGGTGGTGGGTGGTGTTGACTAGATGCCTCACCTCTAGTCTATCACTTTATAAGTTATGGATGGCTAGCGCAGATAGTCCTCAAGTAGCTTTGCGCGAAAAACAACAGTAACAAAACAAACAAAAAACAAATTCCAGCAATACAATACAAAAGCGATAAAAACTGTCTAAAATATTATTTAACTACGTGTATGAAATATTTCTCTACTTGCAAAGTCACACCATCTCTAAGTCTTCGCATAAATTAATTTGTTTCTTCTAAAGCGTAAGCTACACAACAGGCTGTCTATCTGTACTGTACCCACCACAAGTATCAAAACCCAGTTTTTTACAGCAGTATGAGCACTCAGGCTTTCTGCTGAGTCACATGAATTAAATAGTCTACTTTATGAAATATTTTTGTTGTAATAAAGTGTATTCAAATACCATTTTAATATATTAAATAGACAAATGGATTGCGACATTTTGGAAAACGATTTGAAACTTTACAATAGCCCTCTGGTATATATAAGCATTTTCAGGTACAGGTAGGTCTAATATACTAGTCCCCTGTGGGACAGTGGTAAGTTTACTGACTGACAACTCTAAAATTCGGGGTTAGATACCTTGCGGTGGACACAGCAGAAAACCCAATGTGGCTTTGCTAAAAGACAAACTAACATACTAAGCTTTTATTGAATCTAACAACAGAGTAGAATTCGGTATCTGTTAATTAAGTTAACGCTATTCATTAAAATGAGCTGCACTGGTTTTAAATAGCAACGGAACTAAATAAAATTCTAAGGCGACAACAATAAACTTGGACAAGGCGAAATCTGATCATTTACTAACTTAGACTAAAACTGTATTTAGTCTCAAGTGCATCAGAACTTCTCAGAATGTCACGTCACTACGCAACCCCTAAAGGGAGAACAGAATTTTCAACTCATCTATCTTCCCACACGGCCGGTTTGCTCATAAGATTATCCATCATGTAGCCTGATTCCAGGATTACGCCTACAAGGTGGGGGGAATTGATAACGTCGAGATTAAGGACATTCTGTTTTCGTAATATATATATACACAGCGTGGTCAAAAGTAAATAGACACCACCTTTTCAGAAAAATGGAATTTTTCAGTCATGTTAAC
>NW_013665856.1:341608-347630 GCF_000517525.1 Limulus polyphemus | reverse complement strand
TTTGGGTGTTTCTAGCAGTGTGACACGGTGCTCCATCTTCCTGGAACAACGTTGTGTTCTTGTCTTCTTAGTAAACTGTTGACGGGCCAGATAAACCGAAGTTTGGAGACCCCTGGTGTAGCTCATTTAGTTGTAGCTTGATGTCCGAAATTATGGTTAAGCTCCTACCAAGACACAACTTCTAGTATCATAGATGAACTACAAAACACTGAAAGCTTAAGTATATTCAAAATTTGTATTAGGTGTTAAGAAACTTTTAAGAGTAGCAGCCTATGTTATAAAATATGATTAAATTGTGAAAATGTAAAAAATCGAAAATATTCTAGCACAAAATTACACATAGAAGATCGTGCCTTGAATTTGAGCTTTATATGCACATTAAGTTTACTGTAAGGAAGGAGAGGGCTCCAATTTTAGTCGTTTAATGAGGCCTTTATTTTAATATAAATATTTATTCATAAAACTTATTTATGATCTATGAACTAAGCACAGTTAATTAACCGTGTAGTGTAAACAGAACGATTTTCTTTAGTTTATTGATAGAAATTTTATAGAGAGGACAGTTTCTGGGCTTACCTATCTATACGTCCTTCTGGCTCAATCTATTGTCGTTTATAAGTGTGTAGTGCATTTAAGTTTAGAAAAAAAAAGAGAAAAAAAGATTAAGAATGTTTTTGTGAAGCTGTAGCCAGTTTGTCAATCCCCTTAAAGCAGTTGGAGTAATGACGTAAATCTCAGTGACGTCGTAATACGGAATAGGAATGCTCAAGAATAGAGAAACGTAAACGCTATCTCTGTGGTATGTATGAGTAATAAGATGTGTTTGCCGCTCCTGGTTTCTCTAGATAGGCTGATGTCCTCCAACAAAATAAATCATTATACTTATGTAGAATAAAGTGATTAGATAGCTTAATAAGAAAGTAAAGTGTGGTGACAAGCTTGGAAAAGAAAATTTTGGTAAGAAATTTCTAGAACAATAATGGATATTCATAAAATATCAGTGTGTGACATAGTAATAAGAATTAAGCTTTCGATGAATTTATCTTTTGAATAGAGATTGTGAATATATTAAATATCATTTGACAGACATTTTTTTCTATAACACAGGCTATTTCGAAATATATATTTATATATATATTAAAGCCGTTTAAAGCGCTAATTTATCAACCATTCTACATAAAAGCGTTAGCCACACAGTGTCTTTCGGGTTTATTGTTAATAATTAATAATTAGACATCGCAAAACTGTCTCAGTCATAAGTTTATTTGCAAGATAAGAAAATGAGTAGCATAATACTGACATAACCAATTTTTTATCATAATAGTGTAAATATAATAATATATTTGAAGTAATAACAATAACATATTTGGAGGAAAATAAAACAGTTCTTATAAATATACAATATTTTGTAGAGGCGACTGTTATTATGGCAGATAAAAGACAGCTAAAAGCTTGCTTACTGTTACTCGCTGCATAATCAAAAGAACAATCAAAGTTTCTTAATTGTGTAGTTAGTTTAGGAGAGATTTAAGTGAGTTCAATTTTTGGCTTAATTGTTTTGAACTAATATTGTATTTCCTATAAAGTAAAATTTTTCTTTTTTAAAGAAAAGGCTAGAACAATGTCTGTTTTCAATACAACCGAATACAAATATCTTTGTAATATAAATGTTAAATCTGCTAACAGTTTGTTGACAAAGCCAAATACAGAAAATAATAAAATCGGTTAAGAATTAAACGTTTTGTTAATGCCTCTTTATTTGCAATGGAAAGGATGATACTATGTTTTCTAAACATGAATTTTTGTAAAAAAGTTTAAAGTTTAAATTTAATTTAATGTATTGCTTCGTTGAGTGTCACAATGTACTGTCATTTTTGCCGGGTAAAAACCGCTTATACGGTTTTCAACACTTGCTCTGCCATTTTGGATATATCATGGAACCAACTTGTGTACCTGTAAATTGTGTCGCTTCTCGAGACGGATATCCTTTTTGGGTATGACTTGTTGCAGGTCTCTTTTTGGATAGTCCTTGGTGCTCCAAGTTGATCCATATCCCTTTGTTTTCCAATTCTATTAAGTACAACGAATATACCCGTTCTGGAAATTCTAAACCCCCGGTATAAATACTTCTTCACGTTCTGAGTGCGTTGGAAGAGGCTGTTATATACCCTTTCCAAAAGCGATAAATGTTATGGTGGTATCATACTATATACGTAATGCCAAATAATGTAACATGTAGTTTAGAGACATTCCGTTCCACCGAGACTTTATATATCACACGACTTGCTGATTTGCTTATTCAAAATGGTTTCAATATAACGTAATCAACACTCTATACTTCATTCATCTTAATTTGGTATTTTAATAAATCAATGTTTTTATTTATTATCAGGCGATTGTTTTCATTTCATTGCCAATTTTATAGCAGTTTTTCTTTTATCTTTATTCTCTATCTACAGAGAATACAGAAAAAGAGAAAATTAATTGATTAAGATTCATCAGTGGAACCACCTTAATTTGTTGCTGTTTTGACTGTCATTTAAACACCATTCAAACTTCAGATAAATATTTCAATAAATGGTTTTATATCATATCTCTTTCATTCAGTCCATGAAAGAAAAGTTAAAATTATTTCAGATTTTAAGGTAAATAATTTTAGCTTAAAACCATTTATCAATTTTGTTATGAAAGCATCGTCTTATAATCTCTAAATCAAACTAATTCCACCGAACTTTTTCATCTATGTGTTATTTACAAAAATATTAGAAATTGAAGCTTTTAGCTTAGCTGCAAGTTTCATATTTATCGAAATAAAATGATCTACAATGTTTTAAACTGGCATTATAAGTAGTTGATCTGTTTTTATCTTTTAGTGTCTCTTTATGCTCATTTTCTTCGTTGTATGTGTGCAGTTCATTGATTTTTGTATTAAGTATCTAGTGTAATATCTAAAGTTAATATTAAGTTTAATTTTCTACTTTATATTATTTTTGTAAATCATTTATCAAAATTTAAAGCTGAAGTTTAAGAATTTTTATACAGAAACCGCTTTGTAATGAAACTGCGAAACTGTTTGTTTTAGACCAAAGCCACACTGGGCTACCTGGTGTGTCCATCGCTGGGAATCGAACCCCGGATTTTAGTGTTGTAAGACTGTAGACTTACTGCTGTCTCACAGGGGAACCTGCGAAAATGTAAGCATTAAAATATTTGCGCAACTGCAAGCTTTTCAGATTATATCATTATGAATTTCATTATCATTAAGATTGGATTTTCGTAATGCTTAATACAAAAGTGAATACCACAATTTCATGCATTTTATTATGCTGTGCCCGTAGCGGAGACCGAATCTTAAATTTTAGCGTTATAAACCTTCAAGCCTACCTCTGAGGAAGTTTGATTGGTAGCTTGAGCTGAAAAAGAATCTTTGCCCCCTAGTGGCACAGCAGGATGTCTGCGGACTTACAACGCTAGAATCCGGGTTTCGATACCCATGGTGGGCAGAGCACAGATAGCCCATTGTGTAGCTTTGTGCTTAATTACAAACAAACAAACAAGAATAATCTTTTAAGATAATTTTCTAAAATGTTCAGTACACATCACGCACGTCCTAGTGGCGATTTTTAAGTTCCAACGGAAAACATTCGTCAAACTCGGAATTAAAAAAAAAGTAATAACGTTGAAGGAGCATGGTCGATTGAATCTTAGTTGTTTATATATACTAATACTTCGAGACGTAAAGTGTGACTATTGCAAAGCTCAAATTCAATTTAGTGCTATTTATTTGCAGTATGGAATCAAATAGTCATGTTTTATAATAAATGAGTGGTCAGCAAAGCTCTAAGATTGGCCTTAATATGGATCCCGGCACGATATTACTTTGTAATACAAACTGGCTTTTAGAATTATCGATTAAATAAAAATGTAATTTCCAATAAAATTTGAGAATAAAAAAACAAAAACAATTATATTTTAGCTCTTGTCGTTGTGAGGTGCTGATTTGTTCGTTTCTTTGTTACTGATGATGTATTATGAAGTATTATTATGGGATAGTTTATCCAGTAATTAATTGTTTGTCATTAAGCACAAACCTACACAATGTGCCATCTGTGCTCTGGCCAAAGCTGGTATTTAAATCTGATTTTTAGTGTTATAAGCCATCAGACTTATCGCTGAGCCACCAGGAGTTTATCAAATGAAGCCAAGGTTCAAATGAATGAACCTGTTTGACGCGTTCAAGTCTATGAATTACGGGAATCATTAATTTTTAAACATTCATTTTGGAAATTTCTCTTGAATTTGAATGGGTATATTTTGTGTATACGTTGAAATCCATCTGCTCTAGTCGTCACTAATTTTGAACAGATAGACTAGAGGGAAGGCAGTTAGAGACACCTAGTGAACAGCACCCACAACCAACTCTTGGGATACTTTAATCAAATAGTGGAATTTGAACGTCACTCTTATAACGCATCATCAGCCCTAAAGTTAGGAGCGCGGTATTTATTTTCATTTTTACGGTAAAAGAACGCTCAGTCCGGCACGCTAACCAAGGCTACAAACAGCCTGATTATTATTCGTCACATGCAATTGATATTTTGCTTGTATTAGCACTCATTTCCACAATACGCAGCAAAAATATAAGAAACTACAATGAGTATGAGGTTGATTTAAAGTACTCCTCTTAACTTTTTGTACATATTCAACACATAAATGTCGAGGTATTACGTTTTATTTTTACAATAAATGCTCTAATTATTCATAAGACGTCGCTAGCATAAGAAAATCCAGTCTAATAAATGAATGTCTTTAGAATATTTCAGTATAAGAAACCACAAGAGGTCCATCAATACGTCACGTGCATTTAATCTTCGCAAATTTGTTAAGTTTAAGAAAAAATACAGAAAGTAAGAAAATTTTTACACCTCCAACAACTGTATATTACATAAAATATTGAATACGTAATACGTATCATTAAGTGTTCACTTGGAGCGCTGGTATCCGAAAGCTGTATGAGACGTTCAATAAATAGGGATTTGAACAATGTATAATATAAAAACACATTGTAATAGGTAATTGTTAAACTATGTTTTGCTTTCTAACTGTTTATAAAAGCTAACTGACTGACGCACTTTAGTTATATCCCATTCTTTGGTTTTGGTTTTATTCCTGTATATATTGTATGAGATGTTTTGATAATCGTCTTAGGTACACGTAGCGTATCTTGGGTTCCCACAGTATTGCTCTACGACAAGACTAGTCTTTAAGAACCATTTGGTCTTTTGTGCTTGTTTCCAGATTATTTTACATACCGTTATGGAATCTTTCAATATTTTAATTCAGTCTTTCAGTGATTTTACTTGATGGTTGCTTGATGATTTTATTTATAAATAATATTTGTGTGTTATGAATTGTCATGAAATCGCGCATTCTTGTAATAATCTGTATTTGGAAATACCAAAGGCATTTTTATCTGATCGTATTAGATGCAAATAACTTTTAACACTCGTCTGAATTAATACACACTCAAACGTGAACAATACGCAAATATTTCATGTCAAAAACCAGAAAGGAACATTTCTAAAGGTAAGCTATAAACTCCCAAACATTTCATAAATTGTAATGTTAGAAAGGCACTTGGTAAGAGCTATCAAACCAACCGCTAGATTGCGTGGTACAAATTTCGTTAACCCCTAGAGATAAAGAGTGGGCCTCTTTGGATAAATACTGGGTGCCATTTCTCGCTAATATATATATTTAGTCCTTCCGTTGATTTTTTTAGTAAATCAACAGAGACAAACGAATGATCTTGGAAAGTAATAATCATTATTATTTTTTGTTGTTGTTGTTGTTTTGTTCAACTTCAGGGAAAACTAAGAATTTTGTTGGAACTTGATTGCATTACGTAATGCTAAAAGTGGTTTAGAATTGTTAGAAATAATTGATGTAAAAATGTTTATGTGAATCAAAACGTTTGTTTGTTTGTTTTGAATTTCGCGCAAAGCTACACGAGGGCTATCTG
>NW_013665856.1:336232-341427 GCF_000517525.1 Limulus polyphemus | reverse complement strand
CCAACGAATAGTGGGATTGACCGTCACATTATAACGCCTCCACGGCTGAAAGGGCGAGCATGTTTGGTGGGACGGGGATTCGAACCCGTGACCCTCAGATTGCGAGTCGAGTACCCTAAACACGTGGCCATGCCGGGCCCAAATCAAAACGAAACAGCATATAATGGATAATTGACGATGAGTGATTTTCAGCGATAAAATTCTTTCTCCTTACCATTTTAGAATCGTGTATTGTTGGTCTTCACGTAACAACTCTTATTTTACATCTGTAATCCGATGCACATTGAATCAAAATCTGTTTCAAAGATATTTTGAATAATGAAATGAAAGGTAGCTCATTGTGTAAGCGAGCGACGATGTTGTTTCTACACATAACGAAAAACAAGACATGGGTAGTATAAACAGTAATTTCAACCCACAATTCAAAACTAAAAGATAAGTTAAATTATTATAATTATGTACAAGAATTTTTAAAGAATAGTACAGACAACGAATAAATAAATATGTGTAGTAATATCTATGGTCTTGCTCAAAACCAGGCATACAGTGAAAATCATGTTATGGTTTTGCCGAGAATGCGAATTCTCATATCGTGCGAATTTTCAGGTTCTCATAATATATATATATATTTGGTTTTTACAAAATTAACTGTTTCTTAAAGTTTTCCATTTCTGACACATCTAATGTAGTTAATTTTTTCATAACATTACTAACTCAAACAGATAAAATATTTTGTCACACTGTTCGTCTAATATCCTGTTTTAATAAATAAGGTATCCAAAACAACGTTGTAACAAGAAGTACAGTAAAATTCACCATATAACCAGTAATATATTCAAACGTCATAAGACAGATAATTTATATTTTACTAGAGGTAAGAAGCAAAGTCTATTAACAATAGACAAAGTGGTGTACGAGCCATTCTGAAATCCTGGTTAAACCAATTTTAAACCTACATGATACACTATTGGGTTATTGAACTTTCTAAGAACCGTAAATCTGAACACCGAGTTGTTGCGTGTTGAATGTATACTATCTGTACGGATAAATACTTGGTTTATTTTAAATGTACACATACTAAAAACATGTGTTCAGTAAACTGAATAATCTAAAGAATGTAATGTGGCTGTTATAAATTATGCAAATCGAGAAGGTTAAACAACTAATGAACGTTCAGCTACATAGCATTTCGGTTGAAAAATGTAAATCTTACAGAAATTTAGGTTATAACGGCAAAATTTAAAACTGTTGTATAGATGATATAAAGTGAAATATCGAACGTAAAGTTTCCTATTTTTTGTACTTTTCGTGCTCTCCACTTGGTGGCGCGATTTTTATTGACTGTTAAAAACAAAGACTACCTGACCTTTCCACAGAGTGAAATAATTTGTTGTTTCGGTGAGTGATGGTGACGAGTATTACGTGTACTTAGACAGAGATAACACAAATGTTGTTTTCGCTTTTCGTTTGACGTACAGTTAAGGGGAACTGTAAAAATCAAACTTTCAAAATAGGGAGACGTATTTCTTTGATAACGAACGATAAACGTTAATAATTTCGCTATTTAAGGTATGGGGAATTTTCATTGTCCCCATTGAATTCCATTCGCTACACATCTACTGTACTTGGCATAAAAGGTGAGATGTGCTCCTAAAATAGAGAAAAAACAACAACAAGAAACAACGTCCAATGACAGAAACAGAAGCGAAGATGTGCCCCGGAATATGTATATTAGACGTGTTCATAAAAAGGTATATTCTGTAAAACGAGGGATACTTGAAGTTGACAGATAGAAATGAGGTGAGACAAAATGTTTTATTTAGAAACATCCATTGTCTGTCGAATTCTTCATTATTATCAAAACTGATAAAATTTGAGAGGTATCCTGGCTTTTTCGTACTTGACTCGATTTTTGTTGACTTTATATGGAACGCAGAAATTTATGCTATGAACATTGTCCCCCTTCCCTGCAGAAAGCCGTTGAAATACCTGAGTATCAACTTTACCTATCATATAACATCGACTAAAACCATGACTATTATGCATGATATGAAAGGTGAAAAAATACTAATGCTTATAGTTGGGACAAGTTTTATCAGAATCCTTTTGTTACTTTTATGTTATTTTATTTTTTAAGTTACAGGTAAGCGGAAAACTAGTATATGAAAACAGAAAATCAATGGACAATATTTTTCTGTTTTCACGAAGGAAAACATTACCTTGTAATAAGTTTGAGTAAGGTTAACTAATTTTATAAACTTCATTTTTTAAAGAAGCAAATGGCTCGTTCACGCGTACATCGTGAAGGTTCGTGTCATATCTAAATAAATAATAATAATTATTATAAACTGCACGCGTACATCGTGAAGGTCTGTGTCATATCTAAATAAATAATAATAATTATTATAAACTGCACACGTACATCATGAAGGTTCGTGTCATATCTAAATAAATAATAATAATAATTATTATAAACTGCACACGTACATCATGAAGGTTCGTGTCATATCTAAATAAATAATAATAATTATTATTATAAACTGCACGCGTACATCGCGAAGGTTCGTGTCATATCTAAATAAATGCGCCAAGCAATTGTTGCATTGGCTATAATTTCTGTAGTATTATTAGTAGTATATAAACGTATTTTTGTGTATAGTTTAATTTCTTAGGTTATGCACCTTTTGAATATTAAGCCTTTCTCGCAGTTCGTGTTGATGGCAGCATAGCTTTTGGATTTGTACGGGACAGTCGCATGAAAACTTGACTCGGGAGGGAGCTTAATGTTGAACTATTTTATCAATAACTATTCATGACAATGAAGATGTAGAAAGGTGTCACTCTCAAATATTATCGAATCAAATTTCATTGGTCATTTGTGTGAAAAGAATGAGAAAAACCTTTCGCGAAATGTCAGGCCTATTGTGACTATACTGGTCCTATGTTTTTGGAAATTAAAAAAACGCTTCATATTTTTGAAACTGATATAAACAGAACAAAAATAGCAGAAGCTATACTGATCAAAACATTACAACCTTTATTTTTTTTTGAACAAATATTCCGGAACTCCTGTATATCTATTAATTATATTTATAACCCATATAATTCTACCCTACATTCTTCATTTTTATGCATTTTATATTTCTGTATCTTGTGTAAGTATTTGTTGCCGGCTATGGGAAATATTTATACTTAAACATGTGTACTACTGATAATAGCCCTTACACTTTGAAGTTAAAAATTTTGCCTGAAGATGGCTCGCTCCTATTGACTTGAACGTCGCAGTTTTATTGACTTACAAACAACAAAAACAGCAGCATTTCTGCTCTAAAGCTGATCACGATATTAAACTTAACCATCCAAATTGATCCTCATCTCTTAATGCTATTGTGGCTATGCTGAATATAAATTAAAACTTGTTACAGTGATTAACGCGTGTTCCAAAGATACAGCACAATGTTTGTTTTATCAGCTTGACGTTCTTGAGTTCTATAATATACGATGTATATCAGACATCTGCTGTGTGAGGGGTGGATTAGCCCTGTATTATATCTTTAAATTTCGGAGCTGGGGGAGCTGGTTTAGAATTCCTGCGATACCAAAAAATATTCCCTTCACTTTAAGATTATTATTTCTTATGTTACATTCTGGCAGTCGAATGTTTTATTGGCCGCGGTTATCGGTTCTTACTTTACTTTCTGACAGTCAGGTTTCTTATCAGTGTTACTTTCTGGTACAGTTCCCGTCGTTTTATAACTAGTGAGAGGAAAGAATAGTATTTGAGTTACTTTTGACAAGTTTTCAAAACATTTCAAATAAAACACAGCTTTTATAATAGAAATCGAAAAATATCTTTTATGGACGTTCCTATTACCCTAAAGTATTCAGACAAGTGTTAATTTTCCATCTGAAAATTAAACAAACAGTTACTGTTTTAGAAACAAATGTGTATATAAAACTAATTTCCATCAATGTTTATAATCACATATGTTCTATTTTCGGTTTTAATATCCGGTTCTGGAGTTATTGCAGTTTCAGCATATTTTCAGAATGTTCTCTCTCTACTCTAGGTTAAGCTGTTACGCAAGTGAAATTATTAAATCTTGTAGTAATATATTTTGTGATAAGGATCAGGCGTCTTTTTTCTTAATTTATTAAATTACATCGGATGAAGAATTCTAAATTTAGATCACCAATCAGTGCTTGGTTTGTTACCCATATTTAATAATCAGTTGATTAACTGATAGAAATAATGGGAACATAAAGTAGTAAAACTTATTATTTTTCAAAGTACGTTGCAATTTACGTAGTGAATATTTTTTACGACAGTGTTTAATAAGTCTGAGTTTTACCTTTACTTACGGAAGCATGGAGCTCTGATTGCTTGCATACTGTGCCTGGAAAGACTGATAAAAAAATTGGGCTGTTCACAAATAATTTGAACAAAATTAAATGAAGATTTGTTTAGCGACAATGTTTATTAAGTAGAATAACGACAATGATCTGTTTTCTCTTATAAATCTCACACAGGGCCCTAAATGAAGTTCGAAAAAAGTAATAGTTGGCCTAGTGGTTAGCGTGCTCGAATTATGAAGCCGAGGTTTCGTGGTTCGCGGCTCGTTACTGCAAAAATGCGCTCTGTATCTTGTAGCCGTGGGTTGGCTATAAAAATGAGACACTATTTGGTAAGATAAGAGTAGCCCATGAATTGGCGGTGGGTGCTATTGATTAGCTGCATTGTCTCGTGACAATCATTTCAAAATTACGAGACCTGTTCGCAAATATTCCACTGTGTGCTTTGTGTGAAGATTATGATACAAAAAACAAGTAATCGTACTCGTACAGATATAAATTATTATTGTAACGACAGCGGAGGTCACGTGACGCTAGTAACGCGTCATGCACTTCTAGAACGTTCATGAAACCACGAGAGGTTACTAGATATGCGGTATTATTGTATATATATATATATATATATATAAGACCGGTAAGAAGTAACGGCAACAATGTAATGTAATTGAACTGCGGACAGAGAGAGACGTATTGTTGTGTCGAGCGCGTGTGACGTTCGTTGTGAATTATAGCGTTTGTTATAGCGCGACTGTGGAAATTAAGTGTATTGCAAAGTTGTATTCAGAAAGAATAAACCAGTTTTATTTAAGAAAAGACTTGTATCGCTAAAGTTTCTTCGGAAA
>NW_013665856.1:333596-335254 GCF_000517525.1 Limulus polyphemus | reverse complement strand
CAAACAAACAAACAAACAAACAAACAATCCACAGCCTAAAGTGCGGAGAATATTTTTTGGTATCGCAATGATTCGAACCAGCTTCGTCAGTTCCGAAATTCAGAGTTCTACCAAAGGTCAACTCACACCCCTCAACTGTAATTACGAAAGATTCAGCACTAAAAGGCTCCCACGGAGCTAACGTTAGATCATTATATTTATTCGTATGTAAAGTCTTCCGGTGGGTCAATGGTAAATTTACGGACTTACAACGAAGAAATCCAAGGTTAGATTCCCCGAGGTGGACAGAGCGCAGATAGCCCATTATTTATCTTTGCGCTGGAAACGAAAAAAAATTCAAATTTATATGAAACATTTCAGGTCTTTTTGTGTAAATGATTACTTTCACAAGAAAATGTTATGAATTCATTCTTTTCTGGTTCTTTAGCTGATATTATGGCTGATGTAAATCCACTCTCATGGTTTCATTTTAGCAATGAAACCAGGTATTCCGTCTGTTTCGTGGCGACATATATCTGCGTTTTAGAACTCTGCATTAATTGACTTATGCTATTTACGTTTACTAAGAGATCATATCAAATAATTAAACTCAGCAAAATATTTATATATCCTTTAGAAACATTCCATCTGGCTGGAAAGGCTGAAGATGGTTTATACATTATTGGTAGAATTCGAAATAACATGGCTGCTTTTGTCGATGAATTAGCAATGTATTCAAAGTATAGTAGCCACATGGAATGTGTATAAAATGCTCTGGGATATCCGTGATTGCACTCCTTGATGCTGTTCCCTTCACGTTGACTCCATTGACATAGTTGTCCATTTAAGTCTGTAGAGCTTCTCCCAATCTAGGGCTCGTTGTGTTATCTATTGTAAGAAAATTTATAAAATGCTCTGCATTTTCAGCGTTTATAAACCGGAGATACAAATATTGCTTCTGTTGTCTCATATCAGGCATACGATCCAAAAACACAAACTAGAATTTCGATTGATTGACAGAGACAATTATATATTTATTTTACTTTTTAGACATACATAATATTAGGACCATTATTTACTGTTGTTTGAGTTACACAATGTGTTCCCTATAAAAGCATTATTATGTTCAACCAGATATTGATTCATTGCGATGATGCATTCATGGACTTTTCTTCAAACTGTTTATCTGTTCGTATTACTGCATCTTTATCAACCGCGATTTATGTTCGTAAAGGAGTTGCAGGTCACGCTACGTCAACGTATTTTCGTAGTGAAGCACTGAACATTTATGCTCTCTTAATCGGGACTCAAATATTGCCATTAGAAGACCCGTCTTTACAGAGGAATGTACTGGACGTTGGGGTTTTTATTTTTCAAGTAGGTTAACGATTATCTGTTGTTGTGTGTTATTATTTTATAATAATTACAGGTAAAATATATGTTTTTATCTGGTTTGAGTGTTCCATTCAATGAAATATCTGCGCTCTGTCCACCCCGTATCTTAGCGTTTTTAGCGTGTGTGTGTGTAGGGGGGGGGGGCAACTCAACTGAGGAATCTGACATCATTAAAACGAACAGATCCATTTTTTTTTTCTACTAGGTAATTACGTATTCCTAGGCCCGGCATGGCCAGGTGGTTACGGCACTCGACTCGCAATCTGATGGTCGCGGGTTCGAAT
>NW_013665856.1:322414-332668 GCF_000517525.1 Limulus polyphemus | reverse complement strand
CCCGTTACACCAAACATGCTCGCCCTTTCAGCCGTGGGGGCGTTATAGTGTGATGGTCAATCCCACTATTCGTTGGTAAAAGAGTAGCCCAAGAGTTGGCGGTGGGTGGTGATGACTAGCTGCCTTCCCTCTAGTCTTACACTGCTAACTTAGGCACGGCTAGCGCAGATAGCCCTCGTGTAGCTTTGCGCGAAATTCAAAAACAAACAAACAAACAAACGTATTCCTATGTATGTTTGTTTATGATAAAGGAACTAAAGCTATCTACCGCCGTCTCTAATTTTGAATTGCCGTCCAGAGGGAAGGGATGGTTGATAGTTATGACTAGCTGCCTTCCTTCTAGTCTTACACTGCTATATTAGGGATGGCTAGCGCAGATAGTCCTCGTGTAGCTTTGCGCGAAATTCATAACAAACAAACAAACCAAAGGGAAGGCAATCGAGAGTATTTATCACCAGCTTTTGGGCTATTATTTATAATGAATAGTGGGTATGACCGTCAAATTATACTGCTCTCATGGTGGAAGGGGCGAACATGTTTGTCGCCCGGTTTCGAACCCACGGTTGCAGTTTTTAAGTCGAGCTCCCTAACCATCACGCCATGCAAGACCGTATTCATATATTACACATTTTCAGGAATCATTCTGGTTCGTCGGCTGATACGTTTTCATTTATGATTTGGAAGCCACCCTTCTATAAGGCCTTTGTTTTCTATAATAATGTTTCTGTAATTTTTTAATAACATTCGCGCCCGAACGCGGTTCATAGTTTAGCGTGACGAACTGTGGAGCTAGGGATCTATCCTTGCCGCCGTGGGTGCGTTATGAAAATGACTGTCAAATCCCACTTCTCAGTCTGGCAAGAGTAGCCTTAGAGTTGGCAGTGAGAGTCTTGACTATCTGCGTTCCTTCTCGTCTATAACTTAAGGATGGCTAGTGCACATAGTCTTCGCGTAAGTTTGGAGGAAATCTAAAACAATAAACAAACATATGATATATCAACTGAATCTTATGAATCACAAATGTTTTGGTGAACTTACTTATGGTCTTTCTTTGACTAACAATCAGTTATAATTTTTACTTTTTTTCAGCATTACTGGCGGAATTTCTGAACGTATCTCTATCTCTGCTCCGTTTGCCATTTTCTTTAATTGCATTATATTATTATGTTACTTAATACTAATGATTCTCTATTCTGTTACCGCTTGTTTACTTTCATGTTATTAATGTATTTTATTAAGTAACATAAAAGAATGAAAGTTAAACTGTTTTCTTTAACCTATCTTAATTGAAGTCTAAAGAAATTGTAGTGATATTTGTGGTTAACTTAGGAAAACACAGTCAACTGAGAAAAGGCAGATGAATTCTCAAGATGGATATTTTGATAACTGACCTCCACAAGTTGACTCTTACCTTCTTTAGCAACATGTATAAGCAAAATCCACAACGTACTCCAGTAATTCGTCTTCATGGGGTTTCTGCTATGCCTGCCTCACATAACAGAAAATCTCAGAAAGAATCACCTAATATGGATTTACTCGGGCTTCCCCGTTCCTCAGTGCAAACCCCTCCACCTGGACGTCGCCAATCCATTTCCAGTTCACGCTCGGCAGGAAGGACAAAGTCTCCTCTACCGCCATCCAAAACGAATCACGCTGCCATTAAGTCAGCATCTCGTTATTTTTCTCAAGATGAACATAACAGTCAAAATCAGCTAAATGCTGTTCGGCTCCGTAAAACCCCAAGTCCACATCCAGCGGGTGCATATTGGCGTAATGACTACTTTGCGAAACAGACGCAGGCCGTGGGGCAGAAGGATGTTGGGACGCTCAACCGTCGTGATAATGACTCTCTCTTCTGCTTGTAGTGATTTTGTTTCCCTGTCGGAAAGGAACAATTAAATAAGAAGGAAAGTTTCCTTTCCATCATGTCAAACAATACGTTCATTGTGAAACAATACATTGCAAATGTAGTAAAATCAAAGAAATGGTATATATATCTAAAACTATCACAATTTCACATCAAAATTACTACATCCAGCAAAACTATTAATAATCTAAGTTGTTTCAATATATACTACATCCAGCAAAAGTATTAATAATCTAAGTTGTTTCAGCATATACTACATCCAGCAAAACTATTAATAATCTAAGTTGTTTCAGTATATACTACATCCAGCAAAACTATTAATAATCTAAGTTGTTTCAGTATATACTACATCCAGCAAAACTATTAATAATCTAAGTTGTTTCAGTATATACTACATCCAGCAAAACTATTAATAATCTAAGTTGTTTCAGTATATACTACATCCAGCAAAACTATGAATAATCTAAGTTGTTTCAGTATATACTACATCCAGCAAAACTATGAATAATCTAAGTTGTTTTAGCATATACTACATCCAGCAAAACTATTAATAATCTAAGTTGTTTCAGCGTATTCTACATCCAGCAAAACTATTAATAATCTAAGTTGTTTCAGTATATTTGAGGTCACTGAAGTACACTTGTCCACAGTCTTAAACTTATAATGGATAATAACCACAATCCTTAAACAAAACGTTAAAACTGAAATTCCTATTATAAGAGGTAAAGTAACACGGGTGTTTATAGTAGAGTAAACTTATTGCTATCATTCTGCGATTAATCTGTGCTATCATTAACTAAAGAAAGAAAACATTTTTGTGACATTTTAAAAGATTACATGAAACAATATTTTTACCTAGATTTCTTCGTGAAGGTAAGTCAAAGGTTTCATCTTCTGAGTGGAATAAAAAACACTGACATAATAACACATTCGCTAACCCAAGTCTAACACACTATTTTTGTAATCAGGGGAAATCAGAGAAGAGAAACTTCTGTAAAAACTAGTAACAGTAGATACTAAATATGTACATTTCAATGTTTCACAGTATTTTAAGCACGGTAGGACTTAATAGTAGGAATTGACAAGGATTTCAAATAATTCACGCAACGAAAAACTACCTTATCGAATTCCTAAGCTAAAAACCAAACATTCAAAGTATTGGTTACCATATGTTATGCGCACATGTACTAATAATACGCTAAAAAGGTCGCTAACACTTCCGGTATAACAATTCAAAAATTTCTAAAACAGCAACTTTTTCGTCTACTACCTACCTGATCACGTCAACGGGGTTAGCGCCTAGACGGCTGAGACTATTGCTACAAGATTTCTCCAGCTTACTTGACTGGTCTGTGGGTATCTGCATTTGATATCGCGATAAAAATCCACACACACAAATATATATACAGTTTCTAAAGGTAAAGTATATACTTTATACAGGTATAACATAAAAAGTAGACAAACAAAAGTATTTAAAAAATATGAATTTTAAAATTAAGTAGGGATCTTGCTATAAAAAAGTTATGAAACAAGAATTTTAACCACTAGTCACAAATTTATATAATCTGATCCCTACTTTGTCAGCTTTATACACTTTTTTTCTTCTGAAATATGCCAATGGCAATAATATGAAGATTGAAAGTACATAAGAATGAAATTATTCCTGTTCACTGGGCATGATTATGTAAATAACATTTTCTACTTTTAGTTTTTAAAACAAAAAATAATAGTAACATGGGAGTAGTAAGGGCCCTACTTCAGACGCATCACAAGAGAGCACCACATGTGTGTCGGGGGAGGGGAGGAGTAATCAATAAAGACGTCATAGTCCCAGTTTTGTCGTCAGAGGGCGCAACACGTGTGTGTGGGTGTCGTCATAGAAGATGAAGAGGTCATAGTACCAAGTTTTGCCACCTGGGTCGAGTCGATAGGGACGCGTTGCTAGGCCGCCGTGATAGGTGATTATGTAATAGTACCACAAAGTAAAGAACGTGTAGAAACATGACTCATACAATACATGTCTCATTATGTCGATAATTAATCATTAATTAAATCATCTTTAAAAGAGCACTTAAAACGAATTCATTAAATCATTTATAATTAATTCGTCCTTAAAAGGACGCTCAACAATAATTAATTAGTTAATCATAAAATGGACAGTGAACAATAATTCATTAATTAATAAATAAATCATCCTACTATAAAATAGAGAACATGTGTCTAGGCAGTCATAACTCATACAATACACGTCTCAACAAGAATATAATTAATCACAAATTTTATAGTTAATTAAATCGTCATAAAAAAGTATAGTGAACGCTAATTCCGTAGTTGCCCCCCCCCCCAGTGGCACAGCGATACCTGTGGTGGGCAGAGCACAGATAGCCCATTGTGTAGCTTTGGGCTTAATTAATTACAAACAAACAAACAAAATTCATTAGTTCATTAATTACTAATTAAATCATCCCACTACAAAGTAGAGAATGTGTTTCTAGGCAGCCATTTTACCAGGCACACAATATATGACTATAGGTTTAAGTTGCCCTAAAAAGGGCGATATTATGCAATAGTTAAAACTTATACTTTATACAACATTTCACGTCGTCAATAAAACGTTTATTATGCAATAACACTTTGACTAATTTGTGACAAATAATTTACACATGTTACTTTATCTCATGTTTTACAAAGGCCGCCTTTCACACATACTTAATTAGCATTATTATCATAGGATTTTAACAAGTATACTGTGACAGTATTTCTATAAGTTGTCAAAAACATTATTAAACGTAACATGTTGGAATGAGACTACAACTCGTGGAGAAAGTTATGTCTCGACTGAACAAATATATTTCGCAATAACTGGCTAGCTAGTCCAAGGACCAAGTGATTAAAGTTTTGGTAATAATTCAGTGTTTGTAACAAAAAAAAACATCGGTTATTATAATAATTGTATAGTAATAAACTCTAATTAATATTCACTTTATACAAGTAATCAAAGTTTTCTTCATTTTAGAAATTATACAAAACATGTGAAAACTAAATCAGCCGTGCACTTTACTTACAGTTTGAAACTGACCTTCAATATACAAATCAAGACTTGTAAAGTGCACAATATTCAAACATTAGTGGATATTTAAATGTTTACTCGTATGAAGGTGTAAGTAAAACAAATATATTAGACACATATAGACAGGGAAGGTGCCAAAAACAAGTATTTTGATCGTTTATATAAAACGGACAAACAACCTAGAAATTCTATTTAAACTTTCTTATAATAAAAGATAATACATACCTTTTCTATCACGTGTTATAAATCCAGTATGTTTACAATCCAAATAAGCTATTACGTCCATTATACTAAGTTTGGATCTAGAACTCGCATATTTGTCGTTTAAATATAGCACTCAAAGTTAGATACAAAGTCTTAACTTCTTGAAGATGTACTAATTTAAGCGTGTAAAGAAATATCCGTATCGTGTCCGTCTTATAATTTGGACAATTTTTATCTGACATTGAAAGTATGGAATACATAACTTCTTTTAATGTTTCACAAATCATACATATTATTTGAATGAGACGGTTTATTATAACCAATATTTATCCTACCACTGAATATAATAAATGAGTGACTTACTGATTACTGTTATTTAAAATATCAGAAATTTCAGACTGTCTAAAGGTAAGACACTAATAGAAAATCGCATGCATACAATCTGGGAACAGTAGTTTAAGAATTACAAAGGACACTGTGGACACTGAAAATAAGACAAGATTGTTTGGAGGGTGTCACGTGGTCACACATACATTGTGGGGCTATGAGATATTTCAATTTAACCAGTCAATGACCTTTTCTCATTAGTCACATTGAAAAGAACATTAAATGTTCTTTTCTACATCTTTCAAAACTTTATGTACATTTAAACTTAGTTGATTTTCAAATACACAAAAGAACGACACACACACACACACGTATACACATCCTTATCCACAAAAATTGAGACTATGACCTTGTCATCTTTGATGACATCACCTTCCCTCCCTTGACACGTATGTTGCGCCTTCTTGAGGTGAGTCTGAAGTGGGGCCCTTACTACTCATGGAACTTAAAACATTTTACTTAATATAATGATTGATGGGATTTGAAAACACCTTATCCACAAAAATTGAGACTATGACCTTGTCATCTTTGATGACATCACGTTCCCTCCCTTGACACGAATGTTGCGCCTTCTTGAGGTGAGTCTGAAGTGGGGCCCTTACTACTCATGGAACTTAAAACGTTTTACTTAATATAATGATTGATGGGATTTGAAAACAAACTGCAATTGTAGAAGTATTGTTGACCTGTTTGACCAGTTATGGACGTAATTAGTGTTTCTGTCTTAAGTGTGCCAGTAATTATTGAAAGTATATAGACTGTATGTATACCCCATGTAATGAAAGAGAAAACTGGATAAATCCCATCAGTACCCCTAGCGCCACCTCTACTGACTGGTCTATAATTAGCCAGCACTGGAGCTAAGAAATCATTTTAAAACGAAATTTACTTCTTGATACATCGTGAATCATTTCCAGTTGATTAAACTATATTTGACAGGTCCAACCGTAAAATCTTAGGTGGAAGTTAGAAGACAAAAACAAAAATATTTACGTTTTTATAGAGCAGCGAAGAGATTATTCAATATTGTTAAACTAGAACAACGAACAGGAACAACGTAGATATTGGATACGGGCATAGACAATTTTTCATAATGCGGTCAGTATTTATAATTCAGAAAAGACTACTACTACTGGGCTCTTGAACTGATTATATACTAAATGTGAAGTTGCTTTATGCTTTCTCATAGGCTTGCGTTAGAAGTAATGAAGGAAGAAAATTGATTTTGTGTTTGTAAAACTCGGAGCTATAATTGCTTATGGTTCAGTGATTATATGCGAGTCCTCTAAAAAAAAAGGTGCCATTTTGGAGGGGAATATTTGCTGTAATTGTAGCCCACAAGCTGTGTTGAAGATACCTAGTCTCACTGTTTACCCCCCCCCCCCAAATCAGATATAAAGAATCAGTATACAGTATGCAACCAAACACAATAAATTACTTAAAGATCAATAATATGTATATAGTACGGTAGTGCATATTTAAGAAATGTATTTATTTAGTATGCAAGTGTTCGGAGAATGTGCATATTTCCTGTTGAATAAACAAGTTTCGGAATTTAACCGGTCAACATGCATTCATTATTCAGAGGCAGTTATGCATGACAAACGGAAAATGTGAAAATTGTTTCGAAAACTCTTGAATTATGTATATTTATTATTATGTGCACAGTACCCAAAGAATATGAATATGCACATTCACCGTAACATATATACATATATCAGTTCTAGATTTTTATTTTATTAAGCTCAAGAAAACTATTTTGTTTAATTTTCAGAAACCCCATCTTCAAGTGTAAAGCCTTTTTATAAAAAAAACAACAGCCAAGACGTCACTGTTGGCAAGAATATTAACACTGATGAGAGGAATAGCGATCACCAGAAGACAGGCAAAGACATTGTCGCCAGTCACAGCTGTTCTAATCCAATCACTCTTGGTAGCACGTTGTCAGGGTTACAACTGAAATGTTACTTTCAATCAGTTGAGGACAGTAGTAGTGAGGATAGCTTTGAATTTAATTTAGACGCCAAGCCTCCTCATTTGTCTACTGAATCAGTGGATACCTGTCCTATTTTGTCCAACCAGCACTTGTGATAGATTTTCTTCTAAATGTGGTTAAGATATTTTTATGCCTGAGAATAATAGTCAGCTATTCGAAAATGCTCGAATTTTTGAGTATTTTGAAAACTGCTTGGTTTTTTGTTTGTTTGTTGTTGTTTTTGTGATCCTTTGTAATAATTCTTTCATCATGGCTGTGGTTTAAATCTGACAGCATTGGTATTTAGTTTGATAGATAGTCCTCTCCTCACCACTAATAAACTAAAATACTTTAGGTGTCAGGATAACACAAAAAAGTATTAGTATTCGATAATTCCAACAAGAAAGATCACCTGATGCACATGTGGGCTAAACGGCTAGATCAGAAACTCCTAGGATTCAGGCATAGCAGTCACTAATTTTAAACCACTAGCTAAAGAGAGAGCAGCCAGTCATCTGCACCCGACCTCACAATGGCTTTATTCGGCTTTGAACTGAACAGCAAGATTGACTGTCTCTTATAAAGCACTCACAGTTTAAAGTGCTGTGAATGTTCAACGGTAACAAGGTGTGAAACTTTACTTTCAAATTCGCAGCTCAGCACGCTAACCATCAGTCCACGTCTGGCCAAATATGACAACTAAAAAAAATTGTAAATCAATCAATGCTTGTAAAGATCTTTGGTTAGAAATGTCATTGATTTTATCGAATCTCTGCTGAGTAAAAACAACAACTTTGATAACTGGTGAATAAATAGGAAGGGCTACATATGGTATTAAAAGCCAAATAAAAGAAAAGTGTTTAGTCAACGTGTATGCGTGTGTGACAAAAAAAAAGTTACTTATAAAAAAGAAAGGTTTTTGTTAAAAACTGTATAGAGGTATGGAATGGGTTTCAAAGGGAAATAAGTTGTAGAAATTTAATATTTTTTAAGGATAAAAGAATGTTAGCACTTCTGATGTTCAAGAATAAACAAATCATTACTGGCTTGTCATGAGTCGCTGTTTGACCCAGATAATAATTTGTATTGAAAGTTGAACTTGAAGAAGACTGGGAAACAAAAGGATAATTTTCGCAGAAAATCGCAATAATCCAGCAAATATATCGCCTCCATCATCATTTTAATCAATGTTTTTTATAAAATTGGATTTTTTTAACCTGAACAAACACTGTGATCAGAGAGGAGGGCAGTAAGCAGCCCTCACTGCCACAATAGCTTTCTCTGGCTCTGAACAAAATAATTATATTTATTCTCACTCTTATAACGCTCTCGCAGCTGAATGTGCGGAATTCAGAGTTATCACAACTCTAACTACGAACCTCTAGATCAGCAGATCGACACAATAACCACTAGACCAAAACTGGTCCAATTTTGAGGAACAAGAACAGATTTTCCGACAAATTAAGGAAACAACTTCTGTGTGTACCAAGCCAGAACTTAACCAATATCAATGAGATTGCGTTTGTATACCAAGCCAGAACTTAACCAATATCAGTGAGATTGTATTTGTATACCAAGCCAGAACTTAACCAATATCAGTGAGATTGTATTTGTATACCAAGCCAGAACTTAACCAATATCAGTGAGATTGTATTTGTGTACCAAGCCAGAACTTAACCAATATCAGTGAGATTGTATTTGTATACTAAGCCAGAACTTAACCAATATCAGTGAGATTGTATTTGTGTACCAAGCCAGAACTTAACCAATATTAGTGAGATTGTGTTTGTGTACCAAGCTAGAAAGAACTTAACCAATATTAGTGAGATTGTGTTTGTGTACCAAGCCAGAACTTAACCAATATCAGTGAGATTGTATTTGTATACCAAGCCAGAACTTAACCAATATCAGTGAGAGTGTGTTTGTGTACCAAGCCAGAACTTAACCAATATCAGTGAGATTGTATTTGTGTACCAAAATGTATACTAAATGAGTTGAAAAATGTTATATGCAACTTGTATTAACTTTAATTTCAAGCCTACATCTCAAAGCTTTGAATTTATAATATTAAAATTTTAGTTTTACACAGAAATCAGTTATTGGCTGCCAGTATTTTAGCTCTGTCACACTTGCCTAGTTATAACTGCTACAGACTGTTTTATTTTTCATTGACCTGTTAGGTTACAGCAACTTGGAAATTGACTCTTCAGGTTGTTTGCCTGACATTCACTCAGGGATAAAGAATGATCCATAACCTTTAAGTAGTTCAGGTTGGCACAACTAGGTGGAGTGACATGTTTTTACGTAGTATGTTTAGTTCCTGTAGTAAGGTCCTATTATTTAATGAGATGTCCAGTAAAATTTGAGATACATTAGACGGTGAAAAGATGCAAATGCAATGATTAAGTACTATTTAGTTTATTTATGTAATATTCTGTCTGCGTGAGTGCTTATTCCACTTGTGTCTTACCCTTTCACCATTACCCATTTACACCTGCAGATCAAATCTGGTTCAACCTCCTGTTAAGTGCCGAGGTGATCTTATTTCATCTCTACAAGGAATACAGTATAAATACATTGAATCAGTAATTTATGTGAAAAAAAAATAAACAACTCTCATACCGCGCCAATTTCTAGGGGCGTCAGTGCAGTATAACTTATTTAAACGTTAAGCTAGTTACCTCATCCAACAAAAATGGTATATATATATATATATACACACACACACACACACACACACACACACACACT
>NW_013665856.1:321413-322404 GCF_000517525.1 Limulus polyphemus | reverse complement strand
GAGATTGCGTTTGTATACCAAGACAGAACTTAATCAATATTAGTGAGATTGTGTTTGTGTACCAAGCCAGAACTTAACCAATAGCAGTGAAATTGTGTTTGTGTACCAAGCCAGAACTTAACCAATATCAGTGAAATTGTTTTTGTGTACCAAGCCAGAACTTAACCAATATCAGTGAGATTGTGTTTGTGTATCAAGCCAGAACTTAAGCAATATCAGTGAGATTGTGTTTGTGTACCAAGCCAGAACTTAACCAATATCAGTGAAATGATATTGGTTAAGTTCTGGCTTGGTACACAAACACAATGTGAGATTGTGTTTGTGTATCAAGCCAGAACTTAAGCAATATCAGTGAGATTGTGTTTGTGTACCAAGCCAGAACTTAACCAATAGCAGTGAGATCGTATTTGTGTACCAAGCTAGAACTTAACCAATATCAGTGAGATCGTATTTGTGTACCAAGCCAAAACTTAACCAATATCGGTGAGATTGTATTTGTATACCAAGCCAGAACTTAACCAATATTAGTGAGATTGTGTTTGTGTACCAAGCCAGAACTTAACCAATATTAGTGAGATTGTATTTGTGTACCAAGCCAGAACTTAACCAATATTAGTGAGATTGTATTTGTGTACCAAGCCAGAACTTAACCAATATTAGTGAGATTGTGTTTGTGTACCAAGCTAGAAAGAACTTAACCAATATCAGTGAGATTGTGTTTGTGTATCAAGCCAGAACTTAAGCAATATCAGTGAGATTGTGTTTGTGTACCAAGCCAGAACTTAACCAATATCAGTAAAATTGTGTTTGTGTACCAAGCCAGAACTTAACCAATAGCAGTGAAATTGTGTTTGTGTACCAAGCCAGAACTTAACCAATATCAGTAAAATTGTGTTTGTGTACCAAGCCAGAACTTAACCAATATTAGTGAGAGTGTGTTTGTGTACCAAGCCAGAACTTAACCAATATTAGTGAGAGTGTGTTTGTGTAC
>NW_013665856.1:310933-320562 GCF_000517525.1 Limulus polyphemus | reverse complement strand
CACACACACACACACACACACACACACACACACACACACACACATTTCGCGGGATTATATTGCTACTATAATATTCATAAAAATAATGAGTAATACTGATGTATGGTTTTTGTTTGTCAAAGTGTTTACTGTTTTTTTAGATGTGAAGGGAAAATTATAAAACACGTGTAGGAATCGCAATCCCCATGTTTGTTTGTTTTTAACATGCATATTTATTTAACGTAAAGCTATGTTGAACTGTAGCGACATCTATAACTTTTTATCTTACTGGTAGTGAGTACTTATGAAGACTTTTAATTGAAATTGCAAACAAAATTCCACTCTGTGTTGTTCTGTGCGTGTAAAGAAAAGTCTAATAAAAAACCTATTGAAATATTCCTTTTGTTCCGTAATGTGACATACAACTTGTAAACAAATACTGTGAGAGAAAAGTTTCATGATCCTTAATGGCGTAGAGGTTAAGGAGTTCGAATTACACTCTGATGGTCGCGGGTTCGAATCCCTGTTACCAAAGATGCTCACCTTTTCAGCTGTGGGGGCGCTATAATGTGACGGTCAATCTGTTGGTAAAAAGAGTAGCCTAAGAGTTGGCGGTAGGTGGTGTTGACTAGCTGCATTTCTTCTATTTTATCAATTCAAAATTTGTGACTGCTAGCACAGATATCCTTCGTGTAGCTTTGCACGAAATTCAAAACAAACCAATCATTTCTAAGTTATTCATATAAAATTAATAAATGTTATACTTCACTAACTTAATCTCGTTCACACTGTAACAGTTGTTGTTCACAAAGTTTGATAATATAAGTTGCGCTTCAACTACTATTATGTCTGTCGTATCCTAGCCAGCCTGATAAGCTCTGGTATAAGGCGAAAGGCCTCGTCGGCAATGGTTACAGCAGAAAGGATGTGGTTGACATATTGTTATATATTCTTCTTTACTTTTAGTCATACGTTAGGATTAGAAGATTTATTGTAAAAGTTAATGACATGAATCCTCTCCGATTATTATGAATTAACCCTTTCTCAATTTATTTTTGTTTTTATATATCGATAAATATATGAAAATGTTTAGCAAACTGAAATTTGGTCTTCTACATTCTTTTGTTATTGATGACTCTTCAAATTCCTCCTGTTGTCAAAGTCTTAAATTCAATCTTAGAGCTGATTTATTTGTTGACCACCAAAACCTACTATTAAAATATAGATTCTCCCTTAATCCTAGACAACTAAGTCCTCTATAAACAACGAAGGTTCTAGAACATAAATTAATGAAAAGCAAATATATTTATTTTAGACTGATAGACATACCTTCTTCAAAGGTTATATAATGTTAAAGAAGCAGTATACAATATTTTTGTTTCTTACTAATTAATAAAAAGAGGTTTATTTAGTCGTTTGTTTCTAGCGCAAAGCTACGCAATGGCCTATCTGCACTATGTCCACCGCGAGGAATCGAACCCCCCAGATTTTAGCATTGTAAGTCTGCAAGGGCGCTAGCAGGAAGGGGCAAGGGGGTTCACTTGTTACTAATGTTGTATGTGATGAGTCAAGAACTGTGTCTGTTGTGTTTACAACCCAATATAATACTAACAATTATATATCAAATCGTATAACTTAACTGATACCATTGTTTTTTTGATTCCTATTAAAATCAATTTAAAAAATCAAAAACTACATCTACTTGAATTAACGATAACATTAAAAAACTGTTATTCAAAGTTTATACCGAACATGTATTACCTGTCATACAACTTATAAAGGAGAATTGCTGGGCTTTTGCAAAATCAATTATCCCAGTCGAGCTGCTCATACATGCGTGATGTTAGTAGATCACGATGAAGGTATCTGACTATATATGTGAGGACTGCTCTGACTCAAGTGGATAAAAACAATATATTAGATGTGTTTCAAGACAGAGCTAATAAACTAAATTACAATATTTTAACAATTTAAATCCCATTGAGTTTGTTGAAAATGAGGAATTTATTCAAGAGCTATCTGATTTGCTCTGTATAAAAAATATTAAATGTACAGGATTAGATAATTGTATTATGTGTCATTATGATGAATAAAAATGACTTTCATGAGATTTGTTTCATCACGTGACCTATAACTAAGTTATTATCATTTAAGAAGATTAATATATCCTACATAAAACTGATTAATGTAAATCCTATGACAATATCTTCAAATTTAAAAACCTTTATTCATCTTCATACAATGATGATTTTGATATTTTATCAACATAAAAAGGTGTATATGGTAAAGGCTTTTTTACATTGCAGACCGAGCTAATCAAAATATTATTTCTCATTTTAACCAAAGTAGATAACACTCTTTTGGACTGGTTGTAGGCAGAATGAGTGTAAGCTCCTATTCAAGTCTTTTTATACATCTCCCACAGGAAGTTGACAATGTTATGTCCTGCTTTTACTCTATAGTTATTTTTCATTATTATCATTACATACACAACTATTGTTTCTTTATACTGTAATTATGCTTTATGAAACTGAACCACATTCTTTTCGAACTACAATATTTTCAATTATTGTCAATAATTGGGATCATGTCATGAGAACCTGTCATTGCCGACTATAATTAGATGTAATTGTTGCATGCAAAACTCGAGCTATGCCTGTAATTATTGTCAATAATTGGCGTCATGTCACGAGAAGCTGTCATTACATACTATAATATGCTATGATTGATTCATGTGAAACTCGAACCACATGTATAATTACTGTAAATAGTTGGTGTCATGGCTTTTTAAAACTATAATATCTAAAATGAATATCAGTAATTGGTGTCACATCCTGCAATTATCCAAAGTATCTTTATTCTATAATTATACTATCATTGGATGTCACGGTTAATTAAATATTCCACGCCTCTTATGCCCTTGGGCAGTACCGTCACTTCTGCCTCCAGAGTGCCATAATAACTATTGTCATGGAGTTTAAAAGAGCTCCAAGCTGTTCACAAAGCATGACTAAACTTCAAAGAATATATTTGAATGTTTAGTTAATGTGGAGAGTCACCAGATAAATAAAAGCCAGCCAATTATGGCAAGTTGTCACATGTTGACAAAGGGTGTTTTAAAGTACTATCAGCAAATGTAGAACTGTTTCCAAACCAAGAGAGAGAGTCATCCAGACATCTTAACAAGGAAAACCACCATTCACAATTGAAGCAAATGACAAATACCCGTCGTTCTAATTCGTCGCAATTTTAGGGCATTGTTATAAAATGATGTCATTATTTTGAGAATAAAGCAGTAGTCTCTCGTAGTCTTGTCTCAGTTGTCACTTTAAAGTAAATATAATGGTTTAAAGTGCTCCAACTTGTCTAAGAATTGTGGTTAGACCTCAAAGAAGCCTTTTGAGTATTTCATTCATGTGAAGAGCCAAAAGGATGCTGGCCAGTCACAGCATGCAGTTGCAAATAAGCTACTACTGACTCAAATTACAATCAATAAAATGTGAATTGCTTTCAGGTCAATTGTGTAGTTGTGTGGACATCTTTATAAAGTTGATCTTCAATCATACCACAAGCAGGTGACTGCTATCCGTTGGTTCTAGTATGCCATAATCAAAGGATACCTACTCCAAGATTGGATCATATTTTCGCAGCCACAACTGTTGGTATATAGATAGCTAGAGACAGATTTCAGAAAGCTGATCTGTGTGCTAGCTGTCGGATGAGGTGCATTTTGCTCACAATAGGGCACAAAACAGTACAGCTGCAATGGTGCTAATGATATATCGAGTAAACAAATGACATATAGAGCAATAGTCTTTTTACATATGAATTGCACTTCACCTTAAAACCAGATGGCAGACATTTACTTATTTGGGGAGCATCAGAACCTGAACCGACTTCATTTTACACAGTCAATTGATGTATATGGTGAAGTGGAAGTATGGGCTTCAATAAGCTTTGGAAGACATAGTGACCTTACATCCTGCAGAATGGTACCATTAATATCACACATTATAGGATCACATACTATAGCTTTTATGACGTCATATCCTGATGCAATTGGGCCTAATTTCAGCCTGCTGGATGATTATGACGAAACTAATTGTGCTAAACTGGTCATACATTGTTTAAAGAATAATATATTGATAGAATAAATTGAACCTCGTGGTAACTAAACATAAATCTATCAAGCAGATATGGGATGCTTTTCATGATTGTTGTATTTAATGAGATGACTCGAAAAATGCCATTCATACATAAAACTGAAACAAACAACCAAGAAATGGCACCACAGTAATAGGAGGATATAAAATAATAGCGTTTGTGAGAGAAGAATAAAATGAACACAGGCAGCAATGGAAAGGATTAAGCACTTGTGTAGAAAAATAAACAAAATCTTCATTAAACGCTACTAAAACGTGCTTGAGTTTTACTATGGTACTGGTAGGTACAATATAATGCTCGAACAATCTGGCTGATGGATCATATGTCTTCGCTTGACAAAAAGAGAGAAAGTCAGATCAAAGTTCTAGTGTGGTATTCTCCAATCCCTGTACAAACATCTGTATCATACTTCTTGGATATGACCCTACACTCCAGGGGAGAAATGAGACAGGGTCAAGCAGGCACGTTCATTGTGGTATGGAACTTTAGTTAGAAGTGAGGCTTAATGCAGATTTAGTAATGTCTACATTCTGTTCATAAAACGTTAACTAACTGCAAATCATATACAATGAAATTGTTGAAAAAATTTCACTGAATATACCTGAATAAAATTTACCTTATTTAAAGTTATAAAAAGTAAACTACGTCAGTTTTTAACTGCTATAGAGATACTAAAACTAGAGATGTCTCGGAAATAGTCATTTCATTAGCTTAGCCAAGACAACCTCAGGGCCTTATGAACATACATATATTAAGAATGTGACATTTATACCAGAATACCTTTATTATTTATGGTGCCAGTACTCTACATACCAGACTATCTTTGTTATTTATGGTGTCAGTACTCCACACTGAAATGAAATGACAGGAACTATAAACACGTAAAGCCACCTCTGCCAAATGTTCATTTGAGCACGTAGGTTGAATGACAAATAATTTATATTTCAGATACGTGGCAGATCTTCAGATGCTTTATTTGCATACAAATTACCTGAGAGGGCGATTGACTTTATAGTCCCCTTTCATGTAGACTCAGAGGTAAACCTGAGGACTTATAACACTAAAATTTGGGGCTTCATTCCTTTAGTTAGCGCCGTGCAAAGAGCCCATTGTGCAGCTTTGCAGTTAAACAAATAAACAAACGGCGTTGTCATAGCTAAAAATATTGGTACTTCTAATTATAATTTTATTTGCCTTGCAATACGATACGAATACCGAATATTAGCTCTGCTATCATACTAAGTACATATGACTGCAAAAACTTATCATATTAAACTTACAAAAAGACCTGATTACCAATGTCTTTCTTCAAAAGGGAAAAATAACTATTAAATCAAACTCTACAAGTATGGTGTAAAAACTTAAGAGTTTGGAGGAATTTATTATTGTGTTAAATAAAACAAAATATCGTATATCGTAATATTTGTTTATTATTATGGTGATAACCAGCTTTTATCAAATCACAACATAGCAAAGTCACATAATTCGATATTTTTGCGACTTATAACACACAAAACTATGAGTAAGACATCTTTCATGCATCTATAATACTTTTAAAACACAATTTTAATTCCATGTCAACAAACTTCCTATAGTCGAATGGCGCGTGAATATATTCTGGATTTCACTTATTCTCAATCTTAGGGATTTGAGAAAATTAGTTGTATACTGCCATAAACTTGGCTAAAAAGAACTTGGGGCTCTGTTTCTGGCAAAGTAACTAAAAGCTAGTAAACACTCCAACCAGTAGTCCTGGTCTATTCTGAATGGCCTCCTGTGACTCAGCAGTGTGTCTGAAGGTTTTTTACGCTAAAAAATCGAGTTTCGATACTTGAAATGGCTAGAGCATATACTGGAAATATTTTACACATCACTTTTTAGCGCCATCTATGGGCTAAAGTTTAAGACAGCTAAACGCATTGAAGAACTCATCATACAAATATAGGATTTGAACCTGAATAGTGACTTTAAAGTTAGCCAAAATGGGATATCAATATTTGTATTTCAGTAGTTTTTTCAATCTCTTAACTCCAGTGTCCAAAGAAACCAATAGGAAATGTAGGAATTGATGATAAAGATACCACATATTGAAAGTCGTGATTCTATTACACAGTCTCATTCTCTTTCTTATCATTGTTACTTTTATTTTTCTATTTTCTGATGATTCTGTCAGGTAGAAACATAGGCTGGGCAGTAATATAAGCTCTGTGACTAAAGAGCTTATACTTGATTTTAGGAATAATAGAAATATCTGACACAATAATTTTAGGAGTTATTAGAAGCCATAATTTGTGTTTCACGCTTTTCTTGGTTAAGTCAAATCTAGTGAAATTGATCCATATATTATACTGTAAAATCTTACAATGAAATCTGATAAAGCAGAGATTGGAAGATTAAATAACCAGACGAATGACACAAAAATCATTTTATCAGACTAGAGATATTACAGTCTGGAAACAATTATATAATTATACAATGAATGTTGTGCACCAGAGTAAATATGCAAAGTCAATTGTTGAGATTTAACGCTGAGATTAAATTCATCATGGTAGATATAACGACGACTTAACGTAGGTACAATTATCTCACAGGCTTATGCGATTTGCAATAAAGAATTTAAATTTATAGTCCGAACGGCCTTATCATGGCGGGAATGTCCTTTTTCTCGAAGAGGGAGAGTTTTGGCGAATTGTACATTCATATTTAGCTGCCCCCACCCCGTTCAGAATAATTTCGAATCAATGATCAAAGAGCATTCCTAATAGGCAAAGAAAGAAAAAAAATTTGATAATAAACGTGTTTATAAATGTGAGGGATCCTTTATAAGAAATTTAAGAAATAGAGGATCTGGTCACTTATGACATATAATCAGAGTCATTTCGGCTTTGTTTTCATCACCTAGTACTGCCGGTTTTCATTTATTTTACTTGGCCCTGAAATGTTTTTTTCAGTTTCACGGACACAAGTGAGTAGATGAACAAATGTGTAATAAATAAAATTTCTTTCCTTTTCGTTTTGCTGAGTTTTAACGATTCTTCTTAATTGCATCCACCAAGAGCGAAGAGAAGTGTAGATAGTATATACAGCTCAATTTCTGTGTTACAGTTATCAGCAATTAATGACAGTATAGAGAGCTTTCCTTTTGACAGTCGATACTATTTTATAGCAGAAAGGAATTATATTTAGGTATCAAGTGTGCTATAAATCCACGGAAGTTTTCAATTGGTCTAATTCTGAACACACTCTGACTAAAGGATTGGTGTCAGTTTAAAAAAAACAACAACTCTGCAGGTGGAAAGCAGAATCAAAATAAATACAAAACAACAGTCGATAACAGTTATTGTTTGTTTTATACAAAAGCCACATTGGGATATCTACTGTGTCCACCTTGGGAAGTAGTTAGGGGGATACACTATAAACCGCGCCCTGATTGGTTGCTTCAGGCAAAGGGGAAGTGGTAGAAACGATGATGTTATAGTTCCAAGAAGTAGAACCAGAGGACGCGTTGCTAGCGGTCATAGTTCCACGGAGTGGCACCAGAGGGTGCGTTGGTATGATGAGGGCGCAGATAGTTCGAGAGTAAACCACCTTGGGATGACAAACATGATAACGTCATAGTTCTACGAAGTGGCATCAGAGGGCATGACTGTCTTAGGGGAGGGGTGGTATCATTGTTCCATACTAGAGGGGTTTGTTACTATATCAATGCTGTTACTAAGGTTTTGTAAAGCGGACAGTGTTACCAAGATTCTATAGGCGGACAGTATTACTATACTTCCGTAGGATTGCACACAGATTTTAACTTGCCTTAACTTATGTTTGCAGTTTTCTTTTAAATATTCAACTGCATTAAATATGTTTAAAAAGGTGGATGGTGTTACTAGGCGAACGGTGTTACTAAAGTTATATAGGTGGATGGTCTTCTATAAGCGGACAGTGTTACTATACTTATGTAGGGCTGCATGCAGATTTCAACTCGTCTCAACTCATGTTTATAGTTTTCATTTATATATACTTAACTGTAATAACACCGTCCGCCTATAGAACTTTAGTTACACCGCCCGCCTATAGAAACACCCCCTACTGGTGTCGAACTAACATGTCACTCCCTCTTCTATGACGCCCTCTGGTGTCATTTCATGAAACTATGACGTCACTCTGCCCCTATCAACGCTCCTTCTGGTGAGATAAATTATAACTATGATGCCATTTGCATATTACGTAATAGTTATGTAACCCTCAGGCGGCATCCTTTGGGAGCCAGGGTCTTGCCCTAACTACTTCGGGGAATCGAAGCCTGGACTTTCGCGTTGGAAATCAGTAAACTTACAAAATGAGATTACGCAAGTGTAAAGTGTCTATCTGTTAAACAGAGATGAAGATATAACGTTTCAAAATTTATGTCACAAAAATTTTGAATGTATGATTACACAAAACAAAAAAACCAAATCACATAGCGTATTTATATGCACACTCACACTCTGATAAACACTGTTAATAAACATCTTGATTCACTAGAGTTAATATTATCTTCTTTATTATAAAATATTATATTAGTGGATGAACGCCTTCTCTAGGATCGGCCTTCTTAGTCCATATATAATGTCAAACAATAATTACAGAGGAAAGCTGGATTAGTGAAGTCATGAACATATTACTGCCGCATGTTTATTAAAACTGAAAAACTATTTGCCCACGACAACCTGTTGAAGGATTTTTCTAGTCTATATATACATTTAAATATTCTTTATAAATTTGTTGATGACAAACGTAGGCAGTATTTATACAAATAAACCCAAGATTTTTCGCACCGCCAAAAACATAACATTAAAACACGTGTGACGAATAACATGGTATACCAGCACCATATATTCAATGGTGCAGTAAGCATAGTTTGCCATGAAAAGACAAGATACGTCAATATGTATATAACAGACAAAATGCTATTGAAACATGACGTGTGTTGGTGTATAAAAAGAAATACGTAAACACAGAAACTGTGTGTCAAACAAGAGTGTTGAAATACTTGAGTGTCCAGATGGGGGAATATCAACAAATATATTAGTGCTAAATAAACAAACCTGTAATAATGTGTTAGTAGTAAAAGTACAGTAATGTTCTAATTTTTCTCGGTAATTATATACAAGAATGGGTCGGATTCAATGCTCAGTATTTTTATTTCCGTACTTACACAACTATTAAGCTTTTGAGTCACAACATACAGTTTTACAGAGAGTAGCGCTTCGTTTAGGTTATTTAAATACACAATTCTGCCTGACTAAATGAAAGACACTGTCTGAAAGGTTTGTTCGTTTTTAAATTTCGCGCAAAACTGCACGAGGGTTACCTACGCTAGCCGTTCCTAATTTAGCAGTGAAAGGTTGGAGGGAAGGCAGCTAGTCATCTTTTACCAACAAATAGTTGGATTAACCGTCACACTATAACGACCCCACGGCTAAAAGGGCGAGCATATTTGGTGGGACGGG
>NW_013665856.1:305495-310127 GCF_000517525.1 Limulus polyphemus | reverse complement strand
AAATGACATGAACGTTGGCGGGAGTTTCTTTCTCTCTGTGTCTCTAAAGGGATTTTCTTAGTTCACCATTACGTGGTTCTTATAGGCTCCTTCTTTTTGTCGATCCATGCTTCACGTGGAATACGACAATCTGCATGCCTTCAGCATGACTAAGTCATGTCTTTTAACATATTCACGATCGTATTGTTGGTATTGCGAATGATGTATTCGCACAAGGCGCTAACTCGAAGGAGGGCGCCGGTTGCCCGATTGACTAACAAAGCGAACTAATGGGTTGTGTTGGGAGGGGGCGAGTATTTTTTTCAAAGATTGAAAATGTAAGGATGGGTGAGGAAACCAGGTAGGAATGGGTGTGGTGTAATAAAACTTCCTCTGTACAACCTCACAAGTGAGCGTGTTAAACATCCAGTCCATGTCTACTTCGTTTATGCTTTCTATCATGTATACAATAAGCCAGGTGGACTAAACTAATCAAACTTAGTTCTGCTTATCATACAATGACTAGAGGTTTCTGTGAATCAAATTATAAGGCAATACATGTACTGTAAAGTGTGTTTATACTACACCAGAAGAATTAGGTATTCGTGTGGACCCATAACTGTATGTGTTTTTTCTCTTTACAACTTGTCACTCCTTTTGCAATTGCATGAGAAGGCAACAGGATTTCGTACATTGGCTGTATAGGTGGATTAAAATACAAAGAAAAAAAACTAAGAATTTTCTGTGTTTCGATGTCACTGTTTATACAAAAGTAGAAAAATCATAGACACAGTTTTGTATGTACCCATAAGTTGTATATAACATTATGAACACAGAAAAACGAAGTAGACATAGACCGGATGTTAGACAAGCCCCCTTGTGAGGTTGTACAGAGGAAGTTTTATGACATCATGCCCAGTCCTACCTTGTTTTCTCACTTTTTGATGCACGCATTCCTACACGTTCAATTTTTTTAAATATTTTTTCCACTTCTTCATGCAGTTTTTCATACAAGGTGACATGATCTTATGCATCATTTACTTATTTGTGTTGATATCCTGTATGGATATCACCAGTGTTGGTGTGCACCATAATATTACAATTCGTATTAAATACTTCATGAATGCAAACTTGATTTGATTTACAATACATATTATATATATTCCTTGCAAAAGAACGTAATGTTACGACAGCGGAAGTCACGTGACGCTTGTAACACGTGATGAATTTCTTGAATGATCATGAATTATTGGAGAAGACCGAGTTTGCTCGAGACGCCCTCTTGTTTAGTATATAAGCCTGGCAGCGAAAGTCTGCGGGATGAACGAAAAGAGTTCCGGGTAATTTACGATTCTGTTTCGAGCTAATGTGTGTTTTCGAGATTGTGAATCGCTGTGATTTATAGCGTGTTTTATAAAAGTAGTTAAGTTTAAAGTGACGAGAAACGTACTGATTGTGAAATTACTGTGTGCAAAAGTTTGTATCGAGGAAGAATAAACTGGTTTAATCAAGAAAGGACTTGTATCGCTGAAGTTCCTCGGAAATAATTTCCACCGAAAATTAACAAACAAGCAGATACGTAACAGTAGTTTGTCTTCTAGCCTAAATACTGAAGGTTCTCTCAAGGCTCACCTTGCGTTGGCATATCTCATACGACTGACAGTTTCCAGATCTTGTCACACAGTGCTGTAGATTGAGACCACATCTCTTCACTGATATATTTGACCATACCAACTCAGTAAATGGAGTGAGGAAGCGAACGTAAATATTTTAAAATGGCGTCCGTGTTCAAGTTATTACCTGGTGTACGTGAAATCGCTCTTCTTTTTGGTGATGTTTAGTATAGAAAAACGCTAGCAATAGCACGTGGTCCCTACGCTATTGTTTTATTTGGTGCACTTATAATTATAGCATGTCTGTTTGTTACATAGCTAGAAGTGTTCCACAATGTCAGTCAGTGAGAATGAGAAATATGTGGTTTTGTGAATTTTTTGTATTTGCTCTGCTGACTTTCTTAAGTGGTTGTATGACATGTACTTTTGTATGTGGTTTGTTTATCACCTAAGGGTGTCTTTCAAATACTTTTGAAGATTTATTATTTGATTGTTAAAGATGTGTCTGAGTAAATAGTTTGTATTGCATATATTGTGTATTCGTCCCATTCTTACTATAAGCACTACCGTATTTATGATAATATGATTTCAACAAATAATTTTAAACAAATATGTCTGGTTAATTAAATAGGTTGTTGAACCATGATTTAATAAATTTGTTTGTTTGTTTGTAATTAAGCACAAAGCTACACAATGGGCTATCTGTGCTCTGCCCACCACGGGTATCGAAACCCGGATTCTAGCGTTGTAAATCCGCAGACATACCTCTGTGTCACTGGGGGGCTCCATGATTTAATAAAATAAAATCTATTTGATCCCTTAAAGGCTCATTTATTGTTTCAGAAAATAGTTTTTCATTTCTTCAGTAGTAATTTTTTAACTTAAATTTTAGGAATTTATTTTGTATTAAATACTAAGGTTCCACTCAAGCGGACCGAGCGTGCCCGTGCCTCCACTATAGATTTTCAGGTCGATCTTATGCGTCCGATTACCGCACAGAGAGAGAGAAAAAATGTTGCGCTGAGCATTTTGAATTTGTTGTTGTTGTTTGATTGTAATTAAGCACAAAGCTACACAATGGGCTATCTGTGCTCTGCCCACCACGGGTATCGAAACCCGGATTCTAGCGTTGTAAGTCCGCAGACATGCCGCTGTGCCACTGGGGGGGGGGCATTTTGAAACCTTTTATACTTTAAGAGGGTGAATTCGGTCAAATACGATCAGCCCAAGAGTTGACGGTGGGTGCTGTTGACTAGCTGCCTCCTCTCTAGTCTAGTTCGCTTGAGTAGTTTTACACGAATATCAGAATGCAAAATATAACAGAGTTAACTTCAAATTCATTTATTTTAATAGGAAGCATGAGAATCCTTATAGAAGTTTTTAATTTCTTCTCCTTTTTCAAAATTTTATTTATTTTCTACACTAAATAGGCTATGATAACTTTAACACCCACACACGTTTTTTGGAACAAAACAAAGGCGAGTACATGAGATTTGTAGTGATCCAATCACAAGCCACCGTTATCACCTGATCATAACGCGATGTTCAGATGCGGAAGCGTTTACTACCATTTTTCAAAGGGGTGGATGTATTACTTATGTTATGTCATTTTTCGTTTATGTTTGAAACTATAAGTGTTACTGAACTTTTATTAAGAAATAAATAGATTTTGGCTAATATAAACTAATTTCTAATTAACTATGTTATATAAAAAAACTATTTTGCTTAAAAATGTCTAATTAACTAATAAATATGATTTTTTTGCTCATACTACAAGCTTCTGAAAGCTACCGCAGCAATGTTGGAATGACGTTGAAAACGAACTCCACTGCGTTGTAGTCACAGTTTATTTACTTAAGGCTTAGCTTAGGGCAGTAGGAAAATGGAAAGGAGTGAAAATTGTGTTAGGCGGAAGTCGTATGCAGGTTTGAGCGTGGATGTCCTAGAAAAACCAAAGCGTTTATCATATGCAGGTCTAACGGAGCGAGCATTCAGTACGCGAGGATTTCTTTCTCTTCCAGACAGCGAGAAGGAAAGGTGTCAATCATCAACTTCGTCGTCGTATTTTGGCATTACAAGTATGTCTCAGAACTCGAACACCTCGGTGCAACGTTATCGTATGAATAGAAATCGTCAGAGAAATACACATGGTGTTGGTAGTGGTAACTTATCGTTTTCTCAGCAGTCATTGTTAAGTGCTATGGATCGTTTTGTGATATCTATGAAAAATATGGAGGCAACAGTACTTGTTCCGTCACGTCTTAAAGACATGGATGGAGAAAGTATTGAAAAACAAACGCCTCCTATGATTGTACGTTTCAAAACGGACTTGTTTAGTTTTTTCTCTATGTTGAATGACGTTAAAAACGAATTATTATGGGGACCAGCGTTAACGCATGAGACCGTTTCCCCAGCATCTCTGATAATGCAGGGTCGTTTGTCTACCATACAAAGACCTGTACCACAGGTTGAGGAGAACAGTACCGCACTGGGAAGCACATGCTCTACGTCCGACACGGACAGTCAAGGAGATAGTGATATGGATAGCCTCCCGTTAGGAATACCCAACGAGCAGGAAAATGGGTTAGGCTTAGCAGTGGTAGGAGCTCAGACAGCTCGGTTAACAAATTCTTTCCGCTATCATCTACAGGGATTGCAGAGTATTCTGAATCAATTTTCTGATTCCGCCGATTACTTGTCCACTCGATATCAAGAAGATGTTGGTTTAGATACTTCATCCATGTAATATTACTTCTTAGGTTATGTTTTATAAGTTTATTGACTTGTTTTTATAAATATTTTAAAATAATGTTTTAGTTCTTAGGTTTTTCACACCGTCGTAATGACAATTAATATGTTGTGGCGTAAGATGATTCACTTTATTTTTTAATTTTAGAACACACTGAACAGGCTCGTATACGGTATAGATTGTTGCAAAGGCACTTGTGTTTTAAAATATATCTTGTATGTGTATAGGGCGTACGATTACAAAATACAAGGCATTGCACAATGGGGGTAGTATATATATATATATATGTGT
>NW_013665856.1:298938-305251 GCF_000517525.1 Limulus polyphemus | reverse complement strand
TAATTGAAATTAAGATACTGGCTTGTATATTACTATTACTATTACAAGTAACTAGATTATTTATAGTGTAATGGTTAAAGTTAAATTGGTGTTAGCAAGGATGCATTAGATTAAACCTAAACTGAATTAAAGTAGTGAGTTTGACTTAAGGTTAAAAAAAAAGTTCCCCTAGTTAGGTATTTACATGAGAGATTTCAGATTTAGGCTACTGTTGACAAATAATCTGTAGAAGCTAAGGTTTAGTGATTTACTCCTTTATTAAATGTCATATCTTGTTAACCTCAGTTCTTTTACTAAAATTAAAAAAAATATATATATATATTTATGTCTTAAGCTCTGACATATTGTAATTGCTGTAAAAGTGTAAGAAAGTAAAAACTAAGTACAGTATTTTAAATATGACATAAAAGAACCTTATAGTTATATAAAGCAACTGTTATTTTAAAATTAAAAAGAAAGTTTCTATATGCTTCTACTTTTGAATATTTATACCTTATAGAACCACACCAAAGACACGTGTCATTTAAAACATTTCACATTTCTGTTTTTACAGATGAAATTAGTTTTGCCCTGTTTTATTCATCTATGTATAGATTAACACAGTGGTTCCCATACTTTCTCAGCATAAAGCATTCCCAGAACAATCTGCATCTTTAATCTGCTATTTAACTAACAGCATCTGTTCTTAAACCTGCACATTAAATCTGAAACCTTAAAAACAAAAGAGGACAAATAATAAAAATACTTGCATAGTGATAATTCCCAGAAATGTGAGACTGCATTGATAATTGCAAATATTGCTTACTATGTACCAAGTTCTTATAAACCATTTATTCAGGTATATTTTAGTTGTTCAGCCTTTGGTTAAATTTATGTCTTTAAGCTATACCTATAGTGTGATATTAAATGTAATAGTTACACTAAAGTTTTCATAACCAAGAATAATACAGTTCTGTGGGGAAGGAGTCTTTGTATTGGCAATCATTATATAGTTTATAAAAGTAAAAAAAATAATATATATATATAACACCAAATAGTCAACTCTCACTTGACTATTTAATTTTTTGTGATGATTCATATAATAAAAGTGAAAGTACTTGTATGTTCTAAGATTGTTTGACTAAAATTGAGTTTTAACTGTTTATAAAGTTAGAAACTAATAAATCAAATTGTATTAATGTGATACTTGTTAGATTTTAAGATGTTTAAAGGAGTAATATATTTCAAATGTTTCAAGTCAACATGTTTTCAATAATGCATAATACTAGTAGAGACTTATGTGTCAGAGAAGCTAAGTTATTATTTTGAACTTGTAACTTAGTAAAAGAATCTTAACTTAAATATTGTCTTTCATGTAATTCTCACACACACACACACACACACACACACACACACACACACACACACACACTAAATAGCTGTAATTTGACATATGATGTTTACATAAACAATTTTCTAGTATTATTGATACACAAGCAATTGTAGGTGGGACATGCATTTTATTATTATTCTAAGATGACCTTAGCATGTTAGTTGAAAATTATTATCAAGAGTTTAAGGTTATGCACTCAGGAGCATAAGAATGTAAATAATAAATGTTTTACCTTCTTTTAGTGTTTACTGAGGTGAAATCTGTTGGTACTCCCATTTGTGTGTATTGTAAGGTGTGTGATATTTCATCTGTCTGTTGAAGTTCAACATTATACAGTTGTACATTGTGTTTATCAACAAAACCAAGTGTATCCATCATTTAATAGTCTTGTTATATTTTATTGTGAATTTGTATTGACGTGTTTTAAATCTTATTTTATCTGAATCACTGAATGAAATGCCGGGTGATGTTACTAGTTGTTTACTGATGGCTTTTTGTGTTTTGGGCACATTAAGATAACTTGTGTATTGAGTAGATTAAGGTATGTATATGCAAGTATCCTTGACTGATTATAAACTTCAAAATAATTAATAAAAACATATTTTGCTGAATATCCTGATCTTCAGAAAGTTTGTTGTGTTTCATATCTTGTTCATGTTTAATCGGTGTGCATACTAAATAAATCATTAATGGTTGTTTTATATAGATGAGTAAAAGGAGGCAGAAATTGGTATTTAAAAGTATATATTATTAAATAAAATACTTTTAACACTAGTTGTAGAACTTGTACCAGAAACTAAAAAAAGAGTAACTTTTTAAGATTTTTTAAAATTAATAACGATATAGTTAAGTAATCAACATGCATAATATTGAGTACTCTAAATTTAACTGACTAAATGTCTGTTGAGATGACAGGAGTTGCATTTTCTTTTTTTAAAGTTCTGGTTTAAATGCCAAAAGATGGTGAAGCTTTAGAAACCATCAATCTAGTTTATAAAACAAAAATATTCCAGTTTTAATAAATTTTGTTGTTAATGATAATTTTTAACTGTGATGTTATCTTGGAATTTCAATGAAAAACGTTCTTACATTCACAACCTGCTTGAATCTTTTTTTTTTTTCTGGTTGCAAATTATCAACTGTAAACGTTACTGTTAACAGTATACAATATCCATTAACACAGCCTTACACTTTGTATGTATTGAGTTTGTAGTTGGTGTTATATAATATTTACATTTTTGAAATGGAGAAAATGATGCGTGATATTACATTATTATACAAATTTTATAAACTTCTTTGGAGTATATTCAGTTACTGGGATATGCTGGTATTATTTTTATTAATTATGTTTTGCAATATCTAGCAATAAGAAAATTGCTTATGCACGTTCACTAATATAAAGAAACATTATCCAAGTACTTGTGTTTTTTTGCTACATATAAATGGCATTATTTATTTAAATAGCTCTGGCCTAAAAAACAACAGAACATCTAGGACACCAATCCAAATCAGTGTGTGAAAGAAGCTTTTGTTAAAGAAGGCAACCTTCTGACTCTTAAAAACCATAAAAGCAAACTGGGGTCTCTTTCCTGGTACTGTTCACTGACAGTTTTCATGGGGAAAAAAAAAAGCCACACTGGAACCGCTCATTTATCAACCCCCTTCAATCCACTCCCCCGTACAGCATTAATCTACTTATGTGCCTTATGCGTGTTTGGAGTTGTGGATTTCGTACTATACACTGTTTCTGGAAAGCTACACAAGTAGGGGGAAACATTGACACGCCTGTCCGCGAAGAAGCTCTTGACCTCATGAAAACTCATTGCTAAGAAGCAGGTGAAATAGGTAAATCTTGATTGCAAAGGAAATTTCGGTTCCTAGTAGTATAAGTCCGCAGATAAACCACTGTGCCACTGGTGGGCATACTACTGGGAGAGTAACTTTATAGTACTCTTAGACACTTAACTTCTATTCCGCGACAAAAAAAAGGATAAATTTACTGTCAAGCCATATCGATAAAGTTTGGGGAGAACTGATTTCATTAGGATAAGTATAGGCTAGTCGATTAGCAGTTGCATACTGGAGATGCTAAAGAAAGATTTGGGTATATAAAAGTGTCAGAAGAGTCATGCTTACAGGTTTCTTCCAAATCACGTAGCTGAACATAAGCACACATGTTGAACTAGGTACGAGCATCGTCTGGTATGCTACAAATGAAAGTATGTGGACAGTGGACGAAGCACATGTCTATTTTAGTGGCTGCGAAAATCCGGGCAATTTATTATCGGCCTCCTAGGGATACAACAATATTAAAAAGGTACAGATAATATCATGAAAGATTTGTCAAGGGATTTATGGAAGCTGTAATAGTAAGTTAAACAGTCGCGAGAGATGTGAAGGTGAATTCTACCAGGCTAGCGTTCTGAAATGACTATACCAGGAATGTACTACCTTTGTACAGATTAATGCCTACGAAGTATGAGCTCTATCAAGCAAAGCATCCAGCCACACGTCTAAATCGATGTGCCAGTAACTCCGCAGGAAGAAGTACAAATAGAAATTCGCAGGCATCTCCTACAGTATTCCGTGCCTTTGGGCTACTCAAACGGACCCTCGGAAAGCATATAAAGAAGAGAGGGACAACATTGACCTCAGAACCTAAGTCACTGGAAGATTTCAACTACCCTCGCCACCCCTGGTCTTCAAATCCTCCCGTCACTTGCCAACCCCCCAAAAGCAATGCCAGTCTCCACACTATATTTGTCCGGAACGTTCATACATCCTTTACGCCAGAAGAAATGCTCCAAGCCCTGCTAACTACAAGTTCCACGCAGTCCACCACATCCAGGTTTACCCTCCACGTTTATGAAGGTTGTCACAACTTCTAAACATACAGCAGATCTCATCCTTCCCCACGGTTGCTTCCTTGACTACCATCATTTCAAGGCAGAAAAACCCTATCGCGAGCCTCACCCACCCCATACCTCTCCTAACCCAGCCCCCATGCCTGCATTTCACAACACCCTGAAGATAACCGCCGCCAACCAGAACTCTACCGCCCATCCTAATACAACAGACCAAGCTACTTAAACTTCATCCACTCCTGAAACACAAGATATGTCCACTCAAACCACCACTACCAGGAGGAAAAAAGGCACCAGACACAGCCACCCCTTACCATCGACGCCTTTCAACAGACCAACATCACGCCTCCCAGCCCCAAACCACTTTTTACATCATCGACGTCTAACTCACCGAACGCCCTAGTAATCGATACCTCCCCCGATCTCTACCTACCCGACGAACCTTTCTCAGCCTTCCGCTTTCTCACCAACGATACTGAGAACTCTACGCCTTTACCACCTGCTCGGAACCAGATACTATGCCAATTCAACTCCACGATAACCTCCAGGAGACTACACAACGACTTCAAGAATTAATCAATTCCTAGCACCGGCCTTCACTTTGCCTTCCCTACTTGCTACTTACTTCTTCTCATTAATAGAGCACTAGTAACGGATCAGACGTTACCAGTGAAAGTGGGTTTTTCGGGGTACTCCCGTTTTCCCCACATTTAATTCTCGGCATAGGATCTTTAGATCCCCGCCGCCCTGATGGACCATCTGTCCGATATCGGCCGTTTAGTTTACTTTGCTCTTCACTTTTTATTGTCTATAATTACTCTCTCTTGATCTTTTTAAATTACATATCTAGTCCGCATTAGTTCCCCATTTCTCATGTTAAGCCCTTACTACTAGACCACGAGGGGGGTGAGGGAGGATTGCCCAATCTTCGAGTACCCCAGATTAATAATTATTTCTACGGAAACAATTATTTTTAAATCTAAATAACTGCCAGGAAAAACGAAACGAATCGGGATAGAATTGCATACAGGCAGAAATAGAGACGGACAATCGAGTCAAGCGTGGTAGTAAGTAAAATGCGTGAATCGTTCGTTGTGAATAATAGCGTGTTTAAGTTAAAGTAACTGTGGAAATTAAGTGTATTGCAAAGTGTATTGAGAAAGAATAAACTAGTTTTATTTAAGAAAGTTTTATTTATGTTTGTGTTTTTTGCCCCCCTGTCCTTGATAGCATACCATCTAGTTATGTAGAGAAGTTATGAAGACTGAGGAAGTTTCTCGGGAAGAATTTCTACGGGAAATTAACAAACGAACAGAGACGTAACAATACCTAAAACCAGCCCTATTAGATATTAAAACCGATATACAAAATAAACTAAAAAAATCAAAGTACGGAATAACGTCCTAAACAGTTCACCTCGCTTTTCCTTCAGAAAAACAGAAACTACTTCAGAACACTTCTGGAGATGCCTTTTAAATAGATAGATACTTCAATAATGCTTCACCCAGTTCTTAATATAGCTAAATCCAACAGTATATGGTAGAAGTGTTGTATTCCTTAAACATTTAGGCTCCATGAAGTAGAACAGCCACGCAATGTCACAGTTTCAAACGTTTAATAAGAGGGAGAGATGATTCAAACGGTTAAAAATATAAACATGACAAATATCAGAATCCAAAAATAACATTAAACGTTTTACTTAAATTCAGGACACAATGTTTATATACGTAAAAGTGTACGCTATTGGCTATTCTGCTTGGCTAAGCCTAGGTTAATAATGGTTGGAGAGGCTTGAATGGGTAATGAAGAAAAACTTTGATATAAGTTTAACATATCAGCAAATGTACAAGGTTTTGTCATATCAGACAAATTTAAGAATTGCATTGCAGAATGTGTTAACAATTGGGGTTTATATTGCTAGTTGTGAAAGGTCCTTCAGCAAACTGAAATTAATTCTTACATACTTGAGAACCTCAATGACTCAAGAACGATTTTGTTACTTGGCAATATTAAATATTGAAAAAGACGTACTTAATACCTAAAATTTTGATAGTTTAATTGATGCATTTGCAGCAGC
>NW_013665856.1:294208-297938 GCF_000517525.1 Limulus polyphemus | reverse complement strand
GGTAACGGATCAGTCGTTACCAGTGAAAGTGGGTTTTCTCGGGGTACTCCCCCCCCCCCCAACATTAAATTCTCGGCATAGGATTTTTAGATCCCCGCCGCCCTGATGGACCATCTGTCCGATATCGGCCGTTTAGTTTAGTTTACTTTGCTCTTCACATTTTATTGTCTACAATTACTCTCTCTTGATCTTTTTAAGATTACATATATAGTCCGCATTAATTTCCCATTTCTCATGTTAAACCCATATTTATAGACCACGAGCGGGGTGAAGGAGGATTGCTCAATATTCGAGCACCCCAGATTAATAATTATTTCTTCGGAAATAATTATTTTTAAATCTAAATAACTGCCAGGAAAAACGATTGACCTCAGAGCATTGCCCTAAAGTCTCTGCAGTGGAAACTGCGCTAAAGAGCAATAGCTCATAACCAGAGCCTAATCGATAATTCACAATATTTAATTTCTATTAAGATTTTAGAAAAGTATATAATCTAAACATTTTGGGAATAGTTATTTGATGACGTTTTTTATATTTCAAGTGGGACAAATTAAACTTAAATTCATGTATAATATGACAAAAGTAATGTTTGAGTAACAATTTATCTAGGAGATTATTGAAAGAATACAATAAAAAAATTAATAATTGTGATTCCATAATAATTTATGAAAAGCTTGTCCACCAGACTTAGGGCCGTAGGAAGCGATAATGCCAGCCAGGCCATGGCCTGACCTGACCTCTTTTTCAATGGCATATATTAAAACTTGCTTCTTTTAATTCAATACATTACTTTGTGTGTGTGCAGTATTTGTAGTTTAAATGGGTCAAGATTCAATCTCATAGCATTAAATTTTCAAAAATGTTCTGGGAAAGTATGCACTCAGACCCTCTTATGAATGGCAATCGTCTGACAACTCCAAAATTGTTTTCTATGGCAATGCATTTTTTTTTACGCATGTCATGGATGTATATTTACTTTTTTAAAACTAGCTGGAGTACCCGTCTGGACGGAAGTTATGTAAATTCACGATTAATGAAAGGTTATCTTAGGACATGAAAATTTGCTTCCCTTATATGTAATTGTAAAAAAAAAAAAAAAAATGTGAAACCGCAAATTTGCACATATCCTCGCATGGACCAGGCAAACCTTCTTGCCAAATTTAGTGAAGATCCATCAACAGGGGGCGAAGTAGTGGTAAAAAAAACGCCCATAAAAACCGCAAAACTGAAAATTTATTTGTACCCCCGCATGGACCTAATTAACCTCGATTCCAATTTTGGTGAAGATCCATCCACACCCTGCGAAGTAGTTACATGGACATACAACAGACAGTACTAGTATGTTTATGCAGATATTAAATGTTAAAGTTTATAGCACATCCCACTGACTTCAGTACCTTGATCATAAATTCTCCAGTTGTACTTGTTTACAGAAAACATGTCTCAAACAGTTGCTCCATTACTGTTGAGTTACTGAATAATAGTTGTTTAAGTATATTATAAATTCCTAAATTTTATTACATATCAGCTCACACAGAATTAACCACATCGCACCATTTGTAATCAGTTTGAGTGATAATGTTAGCATAGCTGTTACAAAACAGATAGTACGTAAGGGAATTACTTATAAACTGTTTGTTCTGTGATCAGTATTCTTAGTGATAAGATATGAAGTAGTATTGCTACACACTTCTCAGTGAGAGTTAATACGTTGTTGGAATTTACAACGTATATCCACTGCATTACGAAAGGAGGGTTTAAACAACAAGACTGGCTATTGAAATAGCACCAATTCTAGTTTGTCTTCACTTACAAGCCTAGGAATAAAAGTGAAGCATTAATATGTTTTATTTGAAGTTAGCTTAGTAGCGACAAAATCACCTCGTGATTTTTTTGTTGTTGTTGTTGAGCACAAAGCTACATTATGAACTATCTGCGCTGTGCCCATAGCAGGGATCGAACGCCGCTTTCTAGCGTTATAAGCCGTCATTCTTACCGCTGAGTCACCCAGAGAAGGATTCGCGATTAGGAAAGTTATCCTCTAGAAAACTAACTCCGTGATAAAAAAAAGTAGAGAATTAAGCTAAAGAAAAATTAGACACCTTCTTTGTGTATTGTAGAAATTATTATCAGAATATGAATGTCTAAAACATTGTATATTTTGACGCATTATGTGGATTTAAAATACTAATGCTCTTTTACAAACCATGGTGGAACAGGTATTTGAAAGAAACATTTTTTTCCTAAACCTCTTAAGTTATGTAATCATTGAAAGTTGACAATATAAACGAAAAAAAAGTCTTTATTTTAAATTAAGAAATGAAGTTTATGTTTTAATGCTTATTTGATTTTGTGCTGTGTCCTGGCATGGGCACAAGGATGCTTACACATCTTAGCTGTTTTGATATATTATTGACTTTTATTTGGAGTAGGTGTCTGTTTACTTATTGAATTCCACTGTTATTTTTGGCACTACTTTTAGACTGTATTAGTAACAGGCACTTGCAATAATACTGTTTTGTATATTAAATTATATTTACTTGTATTTGTTTGTTTGTTTGTAATTAAGCACAAAGCTACACAATGGGCTATCTGGGCTCTGCCCACCACGGGTTTTGAAACCTGGATTCTAGCGTTGTAAGCCCGCAGACATAACGCTGTGCCACTAGGGGGCGATATTTACTTGTATAAAATCCAGTTCATTGATTGGCAATGAGTGTTTTAAAGAATATGACGTAAGGTATCGATTTAGGATTATCCCCCCCCTCTCCAGTGAAAAAAATCTTAGTCAATATATTTCAGTTTCATTTTTCTACATCAAACGTATTCAGCGAATTTGTTTACCTTCGAATAAGATGGTACTTTTTAACCTACTTTGCAATAAGTTTAGCTTAGAGAATTATATTTGTAACATATATAGCAAACAGAGCGTGTAAAGCGCGAAATGAATGCTAACAGCTTTGCGTAAAATTAGAATGTGTATGTTTCACAGTATCTTGATCATTGACGATATTTCAGCACACCTTATGTTACAAAAAATTAGAGCACCACTTCCCTATACCAGAATATCGAAATATCATGAATTATTACAATGTCGTAGTTGATATAGCTACTTACTTCACTCTTCTGTTCTGTATTCTATTACATTTAGGTAATTTTTTCTAAATTTGCATGCAGGTGTTCTGCATGTAGTTATGACATTCTCGTTAATCTGGTGTCGAAAGGTCGTACATATTAACTAATCATTACATTTAGGTGAAGGTTACACATATCACTTTGGCCCTGTGTCTGTGCCCACTCTTATGGAGGTTAGCGAGGCATTTCAAAAGATGACATGGATAGTTTTACAGAGTGGTATAGGTTGTAGGGTTTTTCCCCTGTATATGCTGTTTGGAGTAATCGATGACGTATGTAGGTTTAGGTTATGGGGTACCACATACGGACCCTTTTTTCTGGTTTAAGAGTGTGGAATGTCATAATCCATTCTGTTCTTGTCCTGTGTGAATGTTTTAGGAAAGTATCCTCCTCACCCCAGTAACTATTACAGTCATTATTTGGAACAAAGAAGCCGACCAGTAGATAAAGAATTACGCAAGCATATCCGTGAATAAAGATTTTGTTTATTTGTTCACCTGTGTTTCCTGTGCGTGTACATTTACTGTACCCGAGTTTTTGCAAATACCTTTATGTAAAGTAGAACACAAGCATCTACCTATCGTGTTTCTGAAAG
>NW_013665856.1:286525-293352 GCF_000517525.1 Limulus polyphemus | reverse complement strand
TAAGGAAGGGGCAGTGTTACGACAGGAATAGTCAAGTGATGCTAGTAACAGGTCACGAGCTTCTAGAAAATTCATGTCCCTTCGTGAAGCTTTGAGTGTTTACTAGCTGTGCAATATTCTTGTATATAAGACCACCAAGAAGTGACGGCAACAATGGAATTGAATTACAGACTAAGATAGAGACGACAATTGAGTCAAGCGCGTGAATCGTTTGTTTAAGTTATAGCGTGACTGTAGAAATTAAGTGTATTGCAAAGTTGTATTGAGGAAGAATAAGCTAGTTTTATTTAGGAAAGGACTTGTATCGCTAAAGTTTCTTCGGAAAGCATTTTTACGGAAAATTAACTTACGACTAGAGACGTAACAGTATGTTTAATCAGTATTTTATTACACATGTTTATTATTCCTCATATACCTTACATGCAAATTGAATATATGGCCAAGTCACTATTAATAACACCTGATGCAGATGAAAATGGGTGGAAAATTTTTAAAGAATCAATGATTAATCCCATCATCATACAATTGACAAATGCTCTAACCACACACACATATTATTGCCTGAGAGGAAATCACAAAAGTCACTGATTAAAGACTTTTATTAAATAAATGAATAAAATTAATAAAGAGAAAGAATGATCATATAGTGAGTTTCATGTTTGTATAATAAGGTGAATATATGAAAGTAATAACATCTAAAGGCCATCTACAAAGCTAACTTTGGTGATACTGCATTTAGTCCTTCAGATTTTCTAAACAAACTGCACACGTTCAAGCTGCATCCACTTTTCTCAAACGTTTCTGTAGCTCTTCGCATTTTCTACACAATTCCAACCATAGCTGGAGAAGGGGAGAGATCTTTTAGCAAGCTGAAACTGATAAACAATTATCTGCACTCCGCCATTGCCCAAGACTGATTGACAGATCTGAGAACTCTTGCAATTGAAAACCAGTAATTTGGATTTCAGTAGAACCATTGATTTCTTTGCCAGACAGAAGGCAAGGAAAATACACTTCTAACAATGCAAATCATAGAGTAAAAAATTATCTGGCCTGATGATGATAAACCCACTTATGTATTAAAATAAATAAAAACTATAAACCTGATTTGTATTCAACTAGGTCTATCTTATTTTGCTATTAAATAACTGAAATGTTTTAAGTGCAATTAAGTTAATACGAATATTCTGCAAGTATTTTCATGATTAAATAAAAAATGACCCCTTGAACCTGGAGAGGAGACAAAATTCAGACGAAACACTTTTATAAGATCACAGATTCTGTTATTGTTGGGCTCACTACAAGATATAGAGTAGCCATGAATATTAATCAGATTTTTTCTTTTTTGTGGCAATATCTAGATATATCAAAGAATGACCTACATTTAAAAACTAGACAGTTTGTTGCCAAGTATAGATCTGATGTGTCAGAAGACTCAGTGGAAGAAATGAAATTGTAACTAATTTAGCTTCATTAACAGGCCCAGCATGGCCAGGTGGTTAGGGTGCTCGACTCGCAATCTGAAGGTCGTGCTTTCGAATCCCCGTTCCACCAAACATGCTCACCCTTTCAGTCGAGGGGGCGTTATAATGTGACGGTCAATCCCACTACTCATTGGTAAAAAAGTAGCCCAAGAATTGTTGGTGGGTGGTGATGACAAGCTGCCCTCCCTCTAGTCTTACACTTCTAACTTAGGGACGGCTAGCGCAGATAGTCCTCGTGTAGCTTTGCGCGAAATTCAAAAACAAACAAACAAGCTTCATTAAGAATTGAGCTCCAATGTTCACGCAGTATTATTAAATCAGTCAACAGAGTTTCAATGTTGCTCACTCAAACATCAATTGTAGGTTTGCGGCCTGCAATACTTGATTGCGCTGATCGATGATCACAAGTACTTTTAACCAGATCACAACCGTCAATATGCAAGAAAATTACTGCACCTAGTCAGTTATACATTTTACTTCAGTTCTTGTTTGAGATGCAAGATTGTATTGAAGAATTTCTGAAAGTGAATCAATAATTCCTGGAAGATAAGTTGCAAAAGGCCTGACACTATCCAATTTTATCTGTCCATTGTGCTCCCAAAAGTCCATGAAGAGAACAGCCTACGTTCTTGAGAATAATGCTACATCACTATGAGCTGCAACTAAATAGATTGTAAAGCTTTTGAACTATTCCAAAAAATTCTGAGCCTCTGAGCAACTTTCTTCTGCTTGTGCTCCACAAAAATTGAGATTATGATAAACACATGATGAGAATTTAGCCAGGGAATTAACTTTTAGCAATTCAGGTTGAGCACCATTATACTCACCAGCCATGTTGGACTCATTGTCATATTCTTGGGTTCTGTAATCCATTATTGGTATTTCATGATCAGCTAAGCAATCAAGTATTAGATTAGAAATATCAGCCCTGGTTTTCTTATTGCAATCAATAAATCTTAGAAACTTTACTTGAATGACAAAAGAAGAACATTCAGTTGGCATGGATACATACCTCAGGTTAAAAGTTGTCTGTTCTTGATGAGATGGATCAGGTGTTGCATCTACTATAATGGTAAAATCTTTTGTTGCAAGTCTTTCCTTTAAAAGAATGTAACATATATGTTGAGCACAGGTTGCTATGGGTTCATTCTGGGACTCACCTGACAAGTAGTGGGCTTGAAGACAGTAACCTCTTCGCCGAGATTCTGCAACTCTCTCTACATGCTTCCTTAGAACCAGATCAGAATGAATGAACAGTTCAATTATTCATAAAAAATTACCATTTGATTATCAAGCGCACCAATTCTCTGTGATGATTCACGAAAGGCTAAACCTTTTTTCCCCCATGAAAAGGACAACATCTATAATCCTCTTTAGTGTATCTTTCCATTTGGCTGCTCTTGATAGAATATTATTTTCAAGCTGCAAACCAACACATGAGTTTGCTCCATAACGTCTCTCAAGCTCATGCCACTCAGTATAGCATTTCTTACGTTGAACATTTCTCCCATGCTCTGATAGGCTATCATAAAATTTCTTCCAGCCTGTTGTTAGTGGCAAGTCTTTTACAGTTGTAATTGTAGAGTATGATGCAACTGAAGTCTTGGCGAGAAGTCGACATGGAAAACAGTACAAAGCTTGCCTAATAATACTAGCCAGTCACGTTTACTGTATTCACCATTTTGCAGTAAATACCTTAGAAGAGAACTTGGAAAAGGAAGATCGTTAGAGTGTTGTAGAAGCCCAGCTGTAACAGTTACCTCAAGGTTTTCAACTGATACACTCTCATCAGGGTACCAACATCAAAGCCACTGAGCTAGTGTGGTTTTTCAGGAACATTTTTTGAAATTGTTCCTCCAATAGTGATTATGTTTGGCTGTAGATAGTCACTTTGCTTTTCTGTAACAGGATATACTGTGAGATTGTCATTGCCATTCGTATTGGTATCATTTGACATTTCATCAAGCTCAGTCGATTTATTTGCTTCATGGTAATTACTGGCATGGGACCCTGAATGGAAAGCTTTGGGCTGATCTTTACTTTTTATTTTCAAAACCAACAACAAAAAGTGTTTTCCTTCATCTACTTTCAGCATATTCTTTCTGCTGTTTGAATTTCCTCTTTGATATATTTAAGTCATCAATATATATTCAAACAGCAAACTGAATTCTAGGTGTATGTATCTAGAAACACTACTCATAAAAATTTTCCAAGTAAATGTAGGTAATAAATATAACAAAAATTCAAATATGTTCACGTTTCTTCTGGCAAAAGCAAAACTACATTACTTGATGAAACAAATAATACAGTATAGGTATTAATATGTGTATTATCTCTATCTATACATATTTCTTACTATGCGTGTTTTTTCCTATGTAATAAACATACTATCCTGGTTATTTTTAACAGGAATATCGGAAACACACCAATGAAGAGGAAGTCCGTTTTACTTGCAGCTCAACAAGTTTCTACTGTCCATGTGACAGTCAGCTCTAGCATGCTATTGGCGTCATGATGTCTAGGAACATGCTTAACCCTCTCACTTTGGTTTGAGTGCAGAGCACAAGTCACCACGTTTTGCAGACTTACATTCAAAATTAAACCGAACCTCATTGTTATTGACTTGTATGAACAAACTTGGGTTCAAAACGTAGATATGATAATTCATTTTTTTTATAATATATATATATATATAAGTTTAATATCTTAATTTGCTAAGCAAATGTTAAAATAAAATCTTAAACTCACCATATATGAAGTAAATTCTCTAAAACAGGGATGGGCAATAATTTTTGCAGAAGGGCTACTCCACGAATTTCGGTAAGTCGTCACGCCCTTACATTTCGACTACATTAATCAAATTACCTTAACATCGATTGTATAAAAACCCCGTTATGTTCTTTCCACAACTGCCGGGAGTCATGGCGGGCAGAACAGAAATGTAAGTCGGGTCATATTCTGCCTACCCCTGCTCTTAAACTTCTGTCTTTGATAACTTACCTACCACCCGTTTTTGAAGTACAAAGTCTAAGAAATATAATATTCCCAGGTTTGAATCTTCTTTGACTACGGAGCTATCAATTAGAAAGCGAGATGCACTCGCCGAGTGTTTTAGTTATACACAGTTCAAAGGGGCAATAAAACAATAAAATTCAGTAGAAAAAAAGATACAAAATGTTACAAGACGTAAACTATTCAGAATAAACAAATGTTATTTTGAGTTACAATCTGTAGTAGTTCTGGAAAGAAAAAATAGGTAGAGTTATTTCGTATTTTTCATGGTGGTTACGAGGTCGGTCAATTATTAAGGAGAATATTTTTTTTTGAGAATGTCAAGTCACGTGAAACTCGGGATACTTAATCCTCTGCCTCTCTCACTACTCTCATAATGACATAAAACTTTAAACTGGACAACTATCACAATATAATGATTTACCCTAATCTTCTGTGTTAATATCGACCAGAAGTAAATTTGTATAAATAAAGTACGATGAATGGACAGCGATAGTGCTACCACCACATTAGAGGGTTATTCAAATCGTAAACTCAGCTAGCCCTCCATTGGGTTACATACAATAAATTATGAAAAATGTGTTGAAAAGTCTCACATTTCGGGGATACAATATCAAAATTGCTAATGGTATACTTTTAATAACTACACGTGTAACCGACAGGTGTTTCTACGAGCTTGGAGCAGATGGTATATGGGGTGAATTAAACGACTTAACATTGTAATAAGTAGTGTAGTGCGGTAGTCAAAGTATTTTGTCATACTTTGCACATTTGTCTACTGACTGATGTTGGTTGTGACAGTGCACATGTTAACTGTTGACAGCGAATGGTAATATTTATATTTGTTACTTATATTGTCTCTCTATTATTTAATCAATTACTTTAGTAGTAGTATTTTTATCTCCCCCTCTCTTCTGAGCCCCCTAGGGTGGGGATGCTAGGAAAAAATCCCTGGGGCCCGAGTCTCCCTTTCGGTGGACCTGATAACAACCAATGTAATCTCTTGTGAATTTTCAAGTGGTTTTTGACTTCGAAAAATATTGGATTATTTTGATACGATTCGTTTCCAGGAGTAGTAACTTCCAGATTCCTTGAGGAACATTCTCTGATGATGGGATTCCAAAACTTCAGGTCACTAGTTAATGACACACTAAAATAAGAAAAAGCAAACAAGATGTCTAGCTCTGAAAGTTAAAATTTCAGGTGGTTAAAAACATTTTGTTTATCGTAAAAATTTGAACTTTAAAAACAGTTTTTCACAAATTCTGCGAGTATTTTTGAGCGTAAATGACACGTGATTCCAACTCGAATAAATCGAATGAAATCGCGCCTTAAAACGCTATATGTTAAATTAAGATACTGTTAGTTACAGGCAGGTATAGTAATGAAAGTATTTTATGTGCATCAAATGTTAAAATGGTCAAGAGATTGTGAATTGTATAAGACAAATATCCAAAGATTTCTCTGAGCAATGAAAAACGGAATTTGCAAGATATATTTAAGTGTTTTTTTTCCTCTGTTTCCAATAATCACTAAACTATATATTTTTAATCAACGACAATCCTGTTTAATGGAAGGATTTTTTTTCTTCTCTCTCTCTTTTAAGAAATATTGGATGTGCAACTCTTGAAGAACAATTATAAGATGGTTACACCCATTTGAACAAAATCTTAGTTTTCTGGTTTATATCAGAAAAGAAATCCAATAATCCGACCATTTTCGGCAAGTGGATTTTCTTTCGTCAGGGGTAAACCGTAAATGACAAATGACCACTGAAAGCATGTTGATCAGATATTTGGTCGTTGTACCGGAAATGAGACGTCGCGCAATTATAAGAATATGACCCAAGTTATGAAATAGCTCTTATTTCAAAACTACTTTTTCTCGTTGTGCACGGATTGGTCATATGGTAAAGCTCTGGAATTCGGACCTGGCGAGCAGGATTCTAATTCGCGCAATACAACAAAACATTTCACACACTTTAAGCGGTGTGTGTTGTAGGAATGACAGTCAATAGTATTAACATTTTCTTGTAGCGGTTAGCAACATCAAACTTATAGTGGTCGTCAATAGTATTAACATTTTCTTGTGGCGGTTAGCAACATCAAACTTATAGTGGTCGTCAATAGTATTAACATTTTCTTGTGGCGGTTAGCAGCATCAAACTTATAGTGGTCGTCAATAGTATTAACATTTTCTTGTGGCGGTTAGCAACATCCAACTTATAGTAGTCGTCAATAGTATTAACATTTTCTTGTAGCGGTTAGCAACATCCAACTTATAGTAGTCGTCAATAGTATTAACATTTTCTTGTAGCGGTTAGCAACATCC
>NW_013665856.1:284868-285615 GCF_000517525.1 Limulus polyphemus | reverse complement strand
TGTTACTAACGGAAGCAGCAAGATCAGTCTATTGTTACTAATGAAAGCAGCAAGATCAGTCTATTGTTACTAATGAAAGCAGCAAGATCAGTCTATTGTTACTAATGAAAGCAGCAATATCAGTCTGTTGTTACTAATGGAAGCAGCAAGATCAGTCTATTGTTACTAATGAAAGCAGCAAGATCAGTCTATTGTTACTAATGAAAGCAGCAAGATCAGTCTATTGTTACTAATGAAAGCAGTAATATCAGTCTATTGTTACTAATGAAAGCAGTAATATCAGTCTATTGTTACTAATGAAAGCAGCAATATCAGTCTATCGTTACTAATGAAAGCAGTAATATCAGTCTATTGTTACTAATGAAAGCAGCAACATCAGTCTATTGTTACTAATGAAAGCAGCAATATCAGTCTATTGTTACTAATGAAAGCAGCAATATCAGTCTATTGTTACTAATGAAAGCAGCAAGATCAGTCAATTGTTACTTATGAAAGCAGCAAGATCAGTCTATTGTTACTAATGAAAGCAGCAAGATCAGTCAATTGTTACTTATGAAAGCAGCAAGATCAGTCTATTGTTACTAATGAAAGCAGCAAGATCAGTCAATTGTTACTAATGAAAGCAGCAAGATCAGTCTATTGTCACTAAACAAAGCAGCAAGATCAGTCAATTGTTACTTATGAAAGCAGCAAGATCAGTCTATTGTTACTAATGAAAGCAGCAAGATCAGTCAATTGTTACTAATG
>NW_013665856.1:274853-283920 GCF_000517525.1 Limulus polyphemus | reverse complement strand
TCAGTCTATTGTTACTAAACAAAGCAGCAAGATCAGTCTATTGTTACTAAACAAAGCAGCAAGATCAGTCTATTGTTACTAAACAAAGCAGCAAGATCTCTCTTGCTAATCGGCAGCAACATCACTCCTCTTATGATGCTCATCAGTGTTGCAACACTGGTTCTTGAGATAAACTTGTAATGAGTCAGTTATCATTTGGGCCGGGAGTGGTCTAGTGGTTAACATTCATGGACTGTTAATACAAAGGTTCCCGGTTTTCAATGCTTTATCTCTTTAATTTTTAACTTTTCCGTTTCTATAATAACTTTTAACTCTTTTCCAGATCTACGTTTGGAGCTTAGTTAAAAATTGTACTATTCTCCTGTAGTAGTAGTATTAGAATTGTAAACGATACACAATAATCAATAATGCTTAAGATTACGTGGTTTCCAACTAAGTGCGAACAATCATAATATAACTGAAATGTGTTCCCTGAACTAGTTCTTCTAAGTTATGTGTTGAAACTGCCGAAAAGATAAAATAATACATGGTTAATGTTTCTTCATAGGAACCTAAAAAAGGTAGGATGGTGTGTTAATGTACAAAAGTGGATTAGGAAGATGATAGACTGAAACACAAAGGACAGAAAGAAATGGATAAACTTCTTGGTTGGCACGAATTAACAGGAGGTTGGAGGTTCATGTATGATTATAGCTTCTGATATTTATTTCCAACTCTAATTTTAATGCTCCTGTCTTTTAAGCAGATCCCTTTATTTCATATATTAATGCCCCCTCTTACTTTTTCCAACGAAAGAGTTGTCTCCACGCGTCACCATTAGTACTGTCCTATTTAGAGGAATTGTTAATGCAGTTTTTGTTCCTTGAAAAGTTCCTATTGCTACTGAGGGAAGGTCCCCCGGTGAGACAGCGGTAAGTCTACAGATTTACAACGCTAAAATCATGGGTTCGATTCTCCTCGGTGGATGCAGCAGATAGTCCGATGTGGCTTTGCTACGAAAAAAAAACAACAACAAATAAACAAACATATCTGAATGAAAATTCAAGCTCAAATCCAAAGTTTTATAAAGAACTAAAATATAAAATAGGAACTTTAAATTCGAGGTTTTAAAATTAAATTAATATATACAAGTTATATAATTATCAGGTGCTTAAAAGAGATATAAAAATAAAACTTAAAAAGTAGTTAAAATAGATAAAATACATAAGAACCCAAAGTCAAATAAAACAATAGAAGTTCAATAAAATCGTAAAAAAAAGAGAAGTACAGAGATGCTTAACTGTTTTGTAAGGAATGGATAAAACTTTGTTTACATTTATACTTATATCACATAGTGAATAAGGCGAATTAAATCTATTCTCTTTACTGTTCTTACTTTTATGTGTAAAAACATAATGAATATTAATCTTAGCTCTATCTTTTAAAACTTGTCCCTCTGTGGGACAGCGCTTAGTCTACGGATTTACAAAGCAAAAATACGGGGTTCGATTATTCGCGGTGGACAGAGCAGATAGCCCAATGTGGCTTTGCGCTAGTATCCAATATTGGCTCAGAAACCTACTTATGAAGTAAATTGAAGTAAAGGAACCTTCGTGGCTAGTTCTACAACTTTATTCTGAATCGTTTTGTTTTAAAGGATAGCTCTTAAAATCACCTGTGTTCGACAACCATATTCAGTGAAGGTTTGAAATATTGTTTTCTAAGTTTTTACACTGCAACCTTTATATTTAAATATTAACCAAACATATTTTTTTTTCTTTAAATCTTTAGCATGCTCTCCAGGATAAAAATTGTAGATTAATCCCAGAAATGTTATTTTGTTTCTGGATATATAACGGTTTATTTTAGTTTAATAAATCTTCAAGTAATTCATTCTTTATTTGTCTTGCTGGTTAGTCTAGATCTCCTAAAAACTATAACCCCATTTTTCTATGTGTTTATGATGATCACATATTGTACACTAGATTGTCTATGTGTTTATGTTGATCACATATTGTACTCTACATTTTCTATGTGTTTATGATGATCACATATTGAACTCTAGATTTTCTATGTGTTTATGATGATCACATATTATACACTAGATTGTTTATGTGTTTATGATGATCACATATTGAACTCTAGATTGTCTATGTGTTTATGATGATCACATATTGTACTCTAGATTTTCTATGTGTTTATGATGATCACATATTGTACTCTAGATTGTAATAGCAATGATAGGATGTTCACTACTGATCTAAAGGCATTTTTATAAGCAGACTGGGGATTACTCTTTTATAATGAAGCTGTGGGGGATATAATTTGCATGAGCAATACATAGTACAGGAGTAATAAAGGTTCCAGGTACTGGAATAAAATATTCTGTTATGTTATTTTTAGCTGTGATATTACAGTATTGGAATTCTATGTTTATATATTAAACACACCCTCCTACTTTTCCTTAGGTCCACATGAAGGTCTTTGCCGAAAAGTTGACAAATTCTTTGTTTTGAAGCGATCTCAACACGGGCCATTTCTTTGTATTTCCTGATTTTATCAGTCTGTAACTGTACTTTTTTTCTTGTTAACGTAAATGAGTGTCTGAATATTTACTTCTTATGGGGGGAAATTTATACCTCATTTTCTGTGGGATACGGTACTAAGAAGTGAAGAAATGTGAATTTGATGTTTAAGGCCTTTTTTTAATGGCTGGTGCTATGTGTATAGCTCATCGGTATAAATTACTTTAATTTTACGATGTATAACTATATAAACTCTGAATTGTATTATTAACTCACACTTATCCCCTGGTGGCACTGGTAAGTTTACAAACTTGTAACGCTATTATCCAGGATTCGATTCCACGAGATGGCTAGAGCGCAGATGGCCCAATGTATGGTTTTGTGCTAAAACAAACAAACAATAATTCATATTCAACTTTCGGTAATCTGGCAACACGCTCTTCATTCACCCTCTCAAGGCTCATGCCCTGTACTATAGACAGGAACTGGTTAGATGGGATAATTCATACAGTATTTGCTGCTATGTAAGAAATTGATTATTTCGTGATTATACGTGTGTATAAATTAAACTCACCAGTACGTGGTACTTAACCTTTGTGCGGTGTACTGGAGAATGAGTTCAACAATTGCATGCAGTCAAATCTAAAACCCCTTGCTGTGTTTTGTTTTTATTTTTTACTGTACTTTATGTTCTACATTTCGTGAAATTAAGTATTACAGAAACAGAGTGCAAAGTTTTTTGCGACTACTGACGTATCATGATATGTGAGAAGCCTGGTTTTGGAATCTTCTAGAAATCTTCACTAGGTATATATTTCATGACCTTGTTCTTGAAATGATATACGTCTAAACAAATAAAACGATTACTTGATCAAACTTAACCTTCATCTAGGTCGATAACCTTAGCGAAAAAAAAACAAAAAACTATCCGTTATCTATCATGATACACACAGTTTTATCATGTGTTTCTAAGGTAATTGTTGTTTTGTCTTTCATGGCGCCAACTTCTGATTTTTATTATACACACAAGGCACGGAAATGTGCATTGCAGATAATTTTTCATTACACTTTAATAAAAAAATATTATGTAGACTGAAGCATGGGAAAAAAATTCATGAGATCTGCCTAAATGTTGTATATTTTCATAGAATGACGCTATTTTGTTGTACATCTTCCATTTTATAATGACACCTGCATCACAATCTATAAAATCAACATATTTCATTGTAAAGCTCGATATTGTTAAAGTCTGAGATATTACCTAGTTTTTGAAAATAAATACGATTCAAACACAAAAATTTGTTTCAGTTTTTAAGAATGGTCATCTGGAACTAAGGTTTTCAAATGTAATGTTCTTTGCAGCATATTTTATTCCTAAAAACCCAAACGCCCCCTAGTGGCAAAGTGTTATGTATACGGACTTACAACGCTAGAAACCGGGTTTCGATACCCGTGGTGGGCAGAGCACAGGTAGCCCATTGTGTAGCTTTGTGCTTAATTTCAAACAAACAAAAACAAAAACTTTTTTATGCTCCCATTAAAGCCCTCTAAGTTTCAATAAATTAGTAGAAATATTGTGTTAAAATACATGACTAGCTTTAAATAATGAATTATTGGGATTTATGTGTCGTAATTTGTGACAATATATTGCTCAATAAAAACTTTGAAACTGACTTGTTTCAAGGCTGTCTCCAGACGGCCTTGTCTGTATCATGCTGCTGAATGGAAATTTGATACTCGTGGAACTAATGTCACTACCGGTGAAACGTTGATACCACTTGACATGTAGCATGAAGTAATTCCAGTGAATTGAAATTGAGAATGACATAGGCTTGACTATAATCTTGCGTATTAGATTGTTTTTACATTTCGATATGGGGCAGGGAAAAAAAACAACATGACGAGAAATTATAAACTTAGCGTTTCTGATTATGGATCTGCGGGTCTAAGGTCGCGTCAGAAATGAAAAAATTACGCACCCGCTCTAGGTTCGTGAGTGGAGTATAAGGTTAACGGTCAAATTCCAATATTCAGTTACACAAGAGTAGTCTAATAGTTGGCGGTGGTTGCTGTTGACTAGATGCCTTCCCTCTGGTCTATCAGTTCAAAGTTAGGGACGGCTAGCACAGATAATGTTCGAACTAATAGACTAGAGGGAAGGCGACTAGTAAACAGCATTCACTGTGAACGCTTGGGCTACTCTTTTTTTTTTTTATCGAATAGTGGGATTTGACCGTTACTATTGACGCTAAAGTACAGAGTGCGTTTTTTTTTCGGCAACGGGTCGAGAACCATGAATGCTGGGGTTCACAGACTGGGTACGCTAACTATTTGGCCACGCCCGGTCTTTTCATTATATTCTGTTTAGGAGTGTAAACAATTCTTGATGATTAATTGATATAGATATTTCTAAATCTCATTTTTCTCGGTATACTCCTACAGCATTGTATAAATAATAGTGATAATACATCAGAATGGAATGGTAAAATGATCCGACATTGAAACTGAACAGGATGGTTTCTGTAGTGATAATAAGTCAGGATGGAATGGTAAAATGATCCAACATTGAAACTGAACAGGATGGTTTCTGTAGTGATAATAAGTCAGGACAGAATGGTAAAATGAACCGACATTGAAACCGAACAGGATGGTTTCTGTAGTGATAATAAGTCAGGACAGAATGGTAAAATGAACCGACATTGAAACCGAACAGGATGGTTTCTGTAGTGATAATAAGTCAGGACAGAATGGTAAAATGATCCAACATTGAAACCGAACAGGATGGTTTCTGTAGTGATAATACTTCAGGACAGAATGGTAAAATGATCCAACATTGAAACCGAACAGGATGGTTTCTGTAGTGATAATAAGTCAGGACAGAATGGTAAAATGATCCAACAGTGCAGAGTTGTTTTTTTTTTTTGCGCCAACGGGTCGAAAACTGTGAATTCTGAGGGTTCACAGACTGGGTACGTTAACCATTAGGCCACGCCCAGTCTTTTCATTATATTTTCTCTAGGAGTGAAAAAATATATATTTCATGCGGATTAACTGATATAGATAATTCTACATCTGATTTTACTGGATATACTCCAACAGCGTTGTATAAATAATGGTTTCTAACTCAAAATAAATTAGAAACATTGTAATAATTTGAAATATCCTAATAAAACCACTCTTATATATTATTAATTATCAAAAGTTAGCGATATAAAAAAACAGTAGGAAGTACAGTTTTTATTATAAATTTATCAGCAACCAGTTAGTCTAATCTTTCTGCAAAGATTGATATTAACAAGATTCAATAATTTTTTTTATTCCAAAAGACAGTCTAATTTTAGATACAAGCATAAAATTTACAAGAGCTACTACGTGGCAAATAATATTTGAAATAATCGCGTGCCGCATGTAACTGTATCAAAAAATACATAATCACTTTGCTTGAATCATCATAACAAAATACACTAACTTTGAACGCATAAATTGTGATCCTGTTTATCATAATAATGTTTTTCGTGAATGATATGTTTGTTTGAAGTTAAGCACAAAGCTACACAATGGGCTATCTGTGCTCTGCCCACCACGGGTACTGAAACCCGATTTATAGCGTTGTAAGTCCGCAGACATACCGCTGTGCCACTGATGGGCTATAACAATAGAATTAGGCCCGGCATGGCCAGGTGGATAAGGCGCTCGACTCGCAATCTGAGGGTCGCGGGTTCGAATCCCCGTCACACCAAACATGTTCGTCCTTTCAAAGAGGGAAGGCTGTCAAGTGGGGTAAGAAACAGCTTTAGAAACGATGGCAGAGCAAGATCTGCCATCGGCTCAACGGTCCGCAAGGACTATGAGAAAAAAAAAACGTAATTAATTCTAGAATAATACTAATAATCTTGGTATTTTTTAATTTAATCAAATTAATTCACCCAAGACGTCATTAATTCCAGAGTGGCATGGGATACTACTAATAATAATATATAGTTTTTTCTGTGTACTATCTCACTGACTTGATACGCCTGGGCGTTTCACGTGGAAATATATATATCAAATTTTAGTAGTCTATTTTTTTTCCAGTGAGGTTAGATGTGATGAAAGAATAAGAATTATGTATATGGAAATTTTCTACTGTAAATGATAGGTAATAATAATGTAATATACATTGTCCTCGTGTATACGTCACTTGACGATACTTCGTAATGTTTATATGAATTCTATAACCGCAGAGGGTTCCCTATAGACGTACGCACCTTGAGTATAATTTGAAGCTGTGAAGGGGTACAACCCTTGGGTGGACGCTATCTAGGTGGAGCCCCAGATCCCATCAATCCGCACGTGCATATTTTATTCCGAATCGAAGACATGGGGTGATTTTTCCACTACAGTAGGAGGAGCATCTCTTCACGTGTTTGGAGACGTGGGATGTCATTACGTCAGAAGGCTCCGTGTATCGAGATGTCATCAATTTCTCTAGGCGCCGAACTAATTAGGAATTCTTCGAAATGGCTCTGTACCATGATTCACGTGCCGCTCGAGAATTTCTACAGTGTAGGGGTGGGAGCATGTTTTTGTTTCACTTTCAATACATGCTGCGGTTGGTCAACTCGTAACTGAAAGTTGTATATTTGCATATTCTGGTCATGATTTATTTTAAGGTCGTTATATTGTACAAACGTACATCATGCTATTTGCACCATACAGTAGCAAAAACTGAATGTGCATATAGTGAAGTCAGCTTGTTAGATGAAAATAAGGAGATGACTGATTATTGGTTAGTTAAAACGGGAATTAAGATGACTGGTTATTGGTCAGTTAGAACGGGAATTAAGATGACTGGTTATTGGTTAGTTAGAACGGGAATTACGATGACTGGTTATTGGTTAGTTAAAACGTGAATTAAGATGACTGATTATTGGTTAATTAGAACGGGAATTAAGATGACTGATTATTGGTTAGTTAAAACGGGAATTAAGATGACTGGTTATTGGTCAGTTAGAACGGGAATTAAGATGACTGGTTATTGGTTAGTTAAAACGTGAATTAAGATGACTGGTTATTGGTTAGTTAGAACGGGAATTAAGATGACTGATTATTGGTTAGTTAGAACGGGAATTAAGATGACTGATTATTGGTTAGTTAGAACGGGAATTAAGATGACTGATTATTGGTTAGTTAAAACGTGAATTAAGATGACTGATTATTGGTTAATTAGAACGGGAATTAAGATGACTGATTATTGGTTAAGTAGAACGGGAATTAAGATGCCTGATTATTAGTTAGTTAAAACGTGAATTAAAATGTCTGATTACTGATTAATTTGAACCTGACTTAAGACGACTGGTTATTGGTTAATTGAAACGTAATTTAAGACGACTGATTATTGGTTAATTGGAACTTGACATAAAACGACTGATTATTGGTTATCTAGAAGTGATTTAAGAGATTAAGATTGTCCCTTAGTCATTTTAAAACTACATTTATGAACTGGCGCAGTCAATGACAATGGTCGTATCAGTATCGCTGACGTAGGACATGTTTCACCCACTTTTCTGTGAGCATGCGTGAATATTATTATTATTTTATTATACTACGTCACTGAATAAATTAATTTTCAGTTGAGGATCAATGGAGTTAATGAAACAGATAGTACATGACCAAAGCATCACAATAAATTTACAGAGAGAGAGAGAAAGTTTAGGCGACGTCAGTTGTCTTTCTATTCCTCTGCCAACAGTTTTCTTTCATCTATGCTCATTTAAACATCTGCCCGACAGATGCTTTTGATATTAACGTATATAGGAATTAAAATAAAGTATTCCTTCTTTGCAAGTGTATCTTGAAAATATACACGAAAAAATAATATAAGTGTTGTATGAAAAGCCAATAACAACTGGAGCTTGTGTCACACATTAAGTTAGAAAATCATCAGTAACTGACGTCTGTGTCACAAATCGATGTAGACAACTGTTAATAACAGAAATTTGTGTCACAAATTGTCAGTAACTGACATTTGTGTCACAAATCAAGGTAGAAAACTGTTAATAACAGAAAATTGTGTCACAAATTGAAACGGAAAATTGTCAGTAACTGACATTTGTGTCACAAATCAAGGTAGAAAACTGTTAATAACCGAAAATTGTGTCACAAATTGTTAGTAACTGAAAATTGTGTCACAACTTGAAGTAAAATACTGCCAGTACCTGAAAATCGGGCCACGAATTAAAGTAAAACATTTTTAATAACTGAAAATTGTGTCACAAATTGTCAGTAACTGACATTTGTGTCACAAATCAAGGTAGAAAACTGTTAATAACCGAAAATTGTGTCACAAATTGTCAGTAACTGAAAATTGGTGTCACAAATTGAGGTAGGAGACTGTCAGTAACTAAAAATTGGTGTCACAAATTGAGGTAGGAGACTGTCAGTAACTGAAAATTGGTGTCACAAATTGACGTAGAAGACTGTCAGTAACTGAAAATTGGTGTCACAAATTGAGGTAGGAGACTGTCAGTAACTAAAAATTGGTGTCACAAATTGAGGTAGGAGACTGTCAGTAACTAAAAATT
>NW_013665856.1:262851-273915 GCF_000517525.1 Limulus polyphemus | reverse complement strand
TCTCTGCAACCAAATTAATAATTGGTAGAATTATCAGAAAACTGTTTTACTCAGAGACATGTGACTAGTCAATGGAATAGACTAGATCTCACGTTTCTTTTCCTTCAGTAATGCAGAGGTTTGGTGATAATATAAACTAGAACGTTGCGTTCATAAGTCCTTTTGCATGTTACAGATGCATAAGTGATAATATTTTTGTTACCTATTACGGAATTTTGATATTAGTGCAACAAGGTAGTTGCACTAGGTAAAGGACATTACAAACACTACATACAAATGATTTAGTTTTCCAAGTGGCAAAATTGTTTACCTACTTGCAAATTGTATGAAAATGAAAAACAAATATTGGCAGAAGTCAGTTATTTGTGAAATATTTTTACAAACATGAATTTCAATCGTTAGGTGTTTATTTATTTATTTTTCAGTTCAGTGACAGTCACTGGAATACGCTAAAATCATCGAAAAATAGCGTTTAGCGAAAAGGCTACTGTGATATTTCTTTAACATGACTGCGTTATTATTGTCATTCATTGCCTTTAATAGTGATAATAGTTTTGTTCATATCCCACAATCTCGTTTGTGGTGCATATATTTATATACGTAAATATAATACTAATAGAAGTTATGAATTAAAGGTGCATTTTTTGACCTTTGACATGATGTTATGAAATTCACATCATTCAAAATGTTGACTTTAAAATAGCTTATATTCTGTTTGAACATTACATACCTGAAAGTTTAACACTTGTATTATGAATATTATTTATAAAAACACATTACTTATATGATTCCAATGGAAGGCAGAAAATCATAGGTAATCATAACGTCAGGGATATTTCACTGTACCCTTCTCGTTCGAGTAAAAATGGTGTCATTTTGTATCTGTTATTAAGTAATAACATGGCGTAAACACAGTCTAATCATGCCATTTTTAACTATTAAACGTAAAGTAGATATAACTTGAGATAGCATAGTAATACGGGTTGCTAGTAATGTTTAAACTTCAAACGTAACTAAAAAATGAACTTTAAAACTATATAGTTAGAATAAAACGTACCAATGAAAACAGTTGTGATATCAATTGCATTTTATGTCCGTGAGTTGGAAATTGAAATCAAAAGTTCACTAATGTTATTTTTTCCAGCAGGTGTTGGTGTTCTTTGCTTAGTTTAATTGTTGAGAACGACCTTGAGTGAGTAAATGACTTTGACATTCATCCTCTAATCGAGAGATAAAGTCACATGGGTGTCGTAGAAGTGTTATCAACAAAGGCAAGCTTTATATATATACGTTGTCCTTGACCTAAGTAAGGCTATGGTAACATTGAAATAGTTTAAGTACAAACCTTCAGTTATAGTTTATACTTTTGACGTTGTAACTAGACAGCTCTAGTTTCCCGAAAAGAAGCTGCACTAGAAGTACAACCAATCCCAGCCATCTCTGTTACTAGAGGATTTTGTACACGTAGATAATGTCTATATTCTATAAGAAAGACGTAGTGTACTGCATAAGCTGCACTAGAAGAACAACCAATCCCAGCCATCTCTGTTACTAGAGGATTTTGTACACGTAGATAATGTCTTCATTCTATAACAAAGACGCAGTGTACTGCCTAAGCTGCACTAGAAGAACAACCAATCCCAGCCATCTCTGTTACTAGAGGATTTTGTACACGTAGATAATGTCTATATTCTATAAGAAAGACGCAGTGTACTGCCTAAGCTGCATGCGCCGTTGAAAGAATAATTTTAAAGTGTCACTGATGTATAAAAAAATCATTTAATTCAAGTTATGGTCACTAAACAGCATATTTCTAAAAGCTTATATTATATACAAGAACAATCACAAACTTAATTTGTCAAAAACTCATAAGATTTACAGGAAAACATTCCAGAAACTCTTTTACAAAAATATTTTCTATATGGTCGTGACGAATTAAACAAAAACTACTGATATAAAACATTTATAAAAAATGTACAGTCAAAAATTCAGGTTTTATTCATTGTTACCAGTATATTATTAGAAACTGGATATTAAACTTTATTTGAAAACGTAAATGTCTGAAGAAGACACTAATTGAAAATTTGTCTGATGAGATTGTTTTTTGTTTTTATTTCTCTATCATAGACATGTAAAAGCTCACGTTTTACTTTATTATTATCATACACTAGTTACATAAGACGAGTCACGTTTTGAGAGCTTGTTGAAGTGATTAAAAATGAAATTTTGCTTTGAATCATGGTAGAGAAGAGATAACCCATGATCCTGGGGTCATCGTTCAAGTTGGAGCTTTATTAAACTGAGTTTGCGGGACGTCAAGGAAATAAATGAAACTGCAAATACGTAAATTTCTTCTATAGCTTCCCATTGCATAAGGCAAACAACAAAAAATGTGTAAGCCTCTGAGAGGAAAAATAATATTTGGAGATCATAAACTTTAACGTTTATTTTCCACTGTATGAATATAAAACAGAATCTGTTAATAATTTACGCACATGTGAGAACTAAACTGATGCAAAAATGCGATAAGAACAAACACGTTTCCTTTTAAACAGGTTATGAATAGTGCATTATTCTTAACTAGGGAAGACAGTTTATCAATCGGTCCAATCTATACATAAAGATGTACAAAATTAAAAAAAAGAGGAAGATTTCTTCAAGTAAAAGTTTAGAGAGCTCATCCGATACACGTGATTTGGCCCGTTGACATATATATCTTTGATTTGCGTTGTTATACATCTATAATTATTTTACTCACAACTATAATACCTGAAATGTCTATTGCTGTAATTCATAATGCAGTTACTGTAATTTTTCTGTAATGTTTGTACTTACATTGGGAGTTTTTTACTTGCCAGTTTTATTTATTACCTATTCCTTTAAAAACAGGGCATAAGAAGCCCATTGATAACAATCCTTTAAATAATCAAATATGTCAATGGAAGATTAACTAATCTGTTTTTATGGATGGATGTATAAATATAGAATAATGTATAGAATAACGAATTTTGTACTTGCGTTATGTTTACCGCCAATAAGTTATTCTGCATATATTTCTTGAAAATGACTCATAATTTCGTGAGCAAAATTCTTATTCTAACTACTATTTTGACATCTGAACGTTAAAAAATCATGTCAGTGAGGATAAGAATATTGTACAAGGTTAAGAAACACATAAAAAATCACAATAACCACAACAGTGTTAACTGATATTTTGTTAATAAATGTGCAACTTAACCCGCACTTATTATGCATAACGCAGGAAAACCCAGTTGAATTTAAAAATCAATATTGTATCTCGTACCATACTTACATTAAAATAATACTTCATAACAACTACCTTTACGCAGTAAAGATGAGATATTTACTCTGTTCTCTGACATTGTATCCTTTTTAGACACACAGGCCCATGGCATAACGAGGATACCAGCCTACTTACTGTATCTTTTGGTCACCAAAAGTTCCGTGAATAAACATTCATTAAGATATTTGGCAACAAGATTATGTACAACCAAGTTTTAATGCTATTTTCAAACCAATGTTTATATTTAGTGAAGGCCCCTTTCGGCGTGCAGGCAGTTTTATATAGAATGAACATTGCAAGTATGAACACATTATGTGACAGGAGATAAAATCGTCATCTGTAATTGTCTTTTGTAATCGTTTCAAACAACCAAGGACTTACAGATGCAAGATCTGTTTCAGGAGTTGAGCTTTTAAAGCAATTTGCAACACACTATCGCCCTGGAAACTCGGATCCCCGCGGCAGTAGGTCAGTAATTATTTATTCGCCACTCCTCAGAGGCAGAACCTTGTACCTCTGGTTGCCCCATGAGCAGGCTGCTTACGATAGGACGTCGTGCTTGAAATTGAAAGTATTAGGTTTACAGATAACCCAGTTTCAGATATGTTATTGCGGTATGACATCCCATTACGAAACCCACAGATAGCAGTTCAAAATTCGGAATCATAAATTTAAATATTGGACCAATTTTCATACCACTGGATATAGAGGGCGTCAGAACTAAATATGGTAACACTTGACATATTTCAGTATATATACATAAGAGTGAAAGTGCTATTGAATTCAGAATTAACGCTTTGGTTCCTAATAATATAGCAAATTATTACACTTTCCCGCAGTTTATACTTATAAGAAAATGGACTGAGATAAGACGTTTGTTGGCAAGGCCAACTGAACACGCTGGTTGAAGACAAACCTAGAATCCACTGCCAAATGTTTCAATGTAACAATTTGTTGGCACTAACTATGTCTTGTATCTATAAAATATAAAACTCTTAAAAATGAACTTAAGCCTCCCTGCCTAATGAATATTAAATGTTTTTGCGGAGTGTATTTCTAGACGAGAATTAGTGCAACGTAACATTTAATAATAAGAGAATAAGAAGCGTTAACGTAATATTAAAGATAACATTTTCGAATTAACATCTTTGAAGTCCTGTCAGAGTTGACATGTTTAATCTTTTCGTAGTGAGCATTGAGTAGGGGTCTGGCATGGCCAGGTGACTAGGGCGCTATTCAATCCCACTATTTATTGGTAAAAGAGTAGCTCAAGAGTTAGCGGTGGGTGGTGATGACTAGCTGACATCCTTCTAGTCTTTCATAGCTAAATTAGGGACGGCTAACGCAGATAGTCCCCGTGTAACATATTCTTGTTAGTTCGAGATAGCCCCCCAGTGGCACAGCGGTATGTCTGCGGACTTACAACGCTAGAATCCGGGTTTCGATACCCGTGGTGGGTAGAGCACAGATAGCCCATTGTCTAGCTTTGTGCTTAATTACAAAAAAACTAACTCGAGATAATCGCTTATTTTTCTCTAAAACATTTCTCTCATTTTAGAATCCCGATATTCCATTTTTGTAGCATCGTACAAATGTGGAGAACATTCTATAGCTTCTATTGTATGTTCGTCGATTTCTATTATTCAACAAGCCTCTCAGTCATCCTGATTGGCAGACGCTTGTTAGCCGCTGAAAAAAACTTGACATTTTTTGTACTCGAACCTATGGCAGCTGCGACATGCTGCACATCAAGAATGCACTTTAAGTGCCCAAAACTATGAATATCTCTCAGCTTCTTACGATATTATGCGGGTTTCCTGCGCTGTGTATGACAGGATTGCGAATAAGACATAAGTGGCACTTGAAGCTGTTAACCTTATCAGGTATAACCACCCGTTACGTCAGAAGTGCTGTTAAACAGAAGAGGTTGGAATACTTTGTCCTGAGAGAGCCCTTTTCAACAAGCAAGATATTGCATACAAGTATCTTTAAAAGGTGTTTAGTGCTAAGGTCAGGTTAGAGTTGTTGTTTTTTTCAGTCAACTCATTTCGTCAAAATCGTTTTTTCAGTTTTATTGAAAATACTCATTTTTTTTATTACCAAGACAATCATTTAAACTGTTTTAGAATCACTGAAATTGTCATTTTTCTTTTAGCGGCTACTACTACAACTTTCAGATCGGCTCTTGGTTCAAAACCAGAAGACTAACAAGAAGTATGAATATCTTCCTCACTGCTACCGACCTGGAAGGACCACACTTCCAAAATATGACTGAATATTTATCACCCAGTTAAAAAGAGGTGTTCAATTCAACAAACCTGAACCTTTTAACTTGATATTCGATTGGTGTAATCAGCCTGATTATGGTATTTACCATATTTACGTGTGTTTTTTTACACAAACGATAACTATTTACATCTGGGCATTCTCAAGCACCACTCAAACTTTTGAGCAAAAGGACAACAAATTACAATTTACATATACGAGGACGTTTCAGAAAGTATAGGACATTTATAACTAAAGCAAATTATTGTGATTCTACGCTTCATGAAGTGTGCAAGGATAAGTTCCTGGGTGTCCCAACGCAAGACCAACATGACTTTCCTAGAAGATGGTTGTATTTTGGGCTATGGTGCCTCTAGATTTTTACACTACTTGCTCTATCTTTTGCTTTCTGGATCAAAATGGCGCATCCATGTTTCATTACCAGTGACAATAGGGGAAGGAAACCAATTACTTTCATCTTTTCAAAAGTGGTAAAAGTTGGGTACACAGATCTTCACTGTCCTGTTTATGGATATCAGTCAATTGCCTTAGGACCAGTGAGCACACATTTTCCGGAAGTTAGGTACTCATGGATATGCCAACTTTAGAAACAAGTTCAGCAATACTCACTTGTCGTTGGCAGTGTTTTAATCAACAATGGTACTGGGGCGTCCTGATCGATCTTCGTCCGATACTGAGATTCGGCCATTGTTAAATCTATTCACTCACTCGTACAGTTTTCTTTGTACCAACATACTTCAGTGGATTTCAGCCGCCACAACACCTGGCATGTTGTTAATTTTCTCACCGTGGTGGGCAGAGCACAGCTAGCCCGTTGTGTAGCCTTGCGCTTAACTACAAACAAACTTTCTCACTAGCGTCACGAGTGAACAACGTGTGAACGAGAAGGCACTTTCATAAGTGCATACATAAATTCTGCTTTACAAGTTTCTTCTTTATATATATGATGATGATCCGTTTATTTATTTGTTGTTATCTACTAAGCTTTTTTAATTTTTCTGCGTTTTTTATTTGATAATTTACCTTTATGTGTAAGATTTATATATAATGAAAAGACATTTGACTCTGTAGAACACAGCGCAATATTAAATACTTTAGCTGCAATAGGCGTCAATATAACGTACTTCGTAGTCTTAACAGGTATATACGTAGACGCAACAGCAAACATACATCTTGATAAAGAGGCATCATCAGTGATAAAGATAGAGACAGGGTGATCCAATATCTCTGAAACTGTGAACAGCAACTTTGCAAGAAGTATTCAGAGAAATAGGGCTAGAGAATGAAGGTATAAAAATAGATGGTGAGACATTAATAGATGTAAGGTTTGCAGATGATGTAGTTCCCTTTACAAATTCAACAAAAAGATGGAATCTGTATTAAACAGTTTGAATGCCAGTAGTAAGAAAGCACATGGAGATAAGGAAAAATTTTAAACCACAACTTATTTTTTCACCGCTAACTTGAGTTAATAATTACGTTGACATTTAATTCAATGGTTTATTATCCCCTACAATGCCTATACGACATTCTGGGTCAGGAGTAGCAATAATTATATATAATTAGTGTGCTGGCTGCGTATAGTTAGATGACTATTCCTGAACCTTGAGATTCTATGACTTACTCGCTTAGACCACCTGTATGATAAGGCGCCGTTCAGACTATAAACCCTAAATATAGTACTTCACACTCACTTTATTTGGCTGTAATACTCATATAAAGAATATCGTTTTATAGACGTAAAACATATAACGGTTATTCCTAAAACATTTTAATTTAGAATGATAAAACTAATAGCTTAAGAATGAAGGTGCTTTTACCCAATCCTTTTAGATTTAAAACATATTCTGCTGACGCAGTTAACTTATCTAACTTATAAGGTACCCTTTGTTGTGTTTTTTCAGTGGAACTTTAGGCAGAGTAAACGCCAGGGGTGTGGCGATATAGCGATACGATACGATTTATGTATCTTCACAAAATTTGACAAGCTTTCAGTAAACATCATAAGTCTTTTGTAAAGAAAAAATCTGAATTTTTAATTAAGCATTTTTGCTAAAAATTAATGTTTTAATATATGGAGTCAAAGCAGTCACTGCTCCGAGTGTAAAGCGATTTTCATGTTAAGATTAAAAATACTTTTCTCCATTTAAAAATTAGAAATATTCTTTTATGTAATATCTAAGGCCTCCGAAATATATTTCCAACCTTTCACTACCCTAATTTTATGTGAAGTCGTTCAATTTGACCAGCCTCGTAACCACCATAAAAATACTAAATAAAGACACGCTAATTGGGAGTTGAACGCCCTAACCACAAGGCAATGCCAGCCCCTTTCCCCTATCCCCGGATTAAATCACCAAATATCCACCAAAATTATACCTTCTGTTACGTATTACAATTTCGAAAGGTCTGAAACTGAGTTAAACTGTAATTTAGATTTAGTAGTTAAATATATGCCGATATATCTCCAATTTATTATATTTGCCAACAAGATTGATAGACACAGTTTTCTTTTTTAACATAAATATGTTTTAATATCCAAACAACAATACAATTTACAATAACAGTTATTACCTATAGTTATTACACACAATGATTTATATACAAACTTTTTACAAACTTACAAGCAATATAAAGTCTTCTTTCTAGTCTGGAATTTCCTTGATATCTTATCGAGGGTTCACGATGAGTGAGTTAATTACGAGTTGATATAGGCACGATTCGCTTAACGGGGAGCTAGCTAGCTTTGTCCTTCGTTATTTACCAGCCACACACGCCGAGTTTTTCCACCGTGAATTTATATAATGTTTTCGTAAAAATACTAATGTCCAATGAGAATCCACTGAAGTTAAATGATTTTTAATGTTCGAACTTTGTAAATGCTCCTGGTCAAATATCTGAACTTTTCCGATTGATAAGCGTTATAACAATCACAATTATAGCATCACAATGGGCTATCTGTGCTCTGCCCACCAGGGGTATCGAAACCCGGATTCTAGCGTTGTAAGTCCGCAGACATACCGCTGTGCCACTGGGGGGCAAGATTTAATTAAGGAAATATAGTTTCCTGCTACAAATCGAAGTAATTCTACAAAGAAAGAAAATGATAATTTTCAGCTTGATCGAAAAACGTCGCGGAATACACTCGCCCTTATAGCCGTGGGGTCTTTATAATGTGACAATGAATCCTACTATTCGTTAGCAAAGAGTAGCCCAAGAGATGGCGGTGAGAAGTGTTCACTAGCTGCCTTCCCTCTGGTCTATGACTTCAAACTTAAGGACGGTTAGTATATAAAGCCCTCGAGTAGCTTGGCGCGAAATTCAAAACAAACAAACTTGTAGCTCATAGCTCCGTCATTTCCTGACCGATTTGAGAGCTAATTACAGTTTCGGACTCAGGAAGTCAAAGCCTTTCGATTGACTATTTGACCACACCCAAGGTCTTATAGATTAATTTACTCTATCCTGCCTAAAATAATTTCAATTTGAGGGTAGAAATTTAATAGGGTATACGCGCACCCCACGCTTGGTATTGCTGGCGCACAAAAATATAGTTAATAAAACGGAAAACAAAAAAGGTATCATGTATTAATTTACTCTAATCCTGCCGCGGCTATTGAGGATTCCTTCTTGTTAGAGTTAGCAACAGATTCATTCGACAGGAATTGAAGTTTAATGATGAACAGTAGAACGACGGCAGCACCAATGTACATTCCATTTGACACTTGTGTACAGTAACAAACATTTAATTCTTGAACGTTTCGGAATATATACATTCCGTCTTTAGCCAGCTATATTGAACAGGGCAAATTATTGGGTACAAAAATGTATAACGTTTAAACATTTTATTAAAATAATTACAATACAGAATAATATAATAAATTAAATTAAAAGACAACCAAATAAACAAGAAAGAATAGGATAATACAACAATTCTAACAATATTGTACAAGTTATTCAGAACTGATTTAATTGTAGGGTGTTATTATTTAAAGTTAGAAGTTCACTTATAATAGATAAATGTTATTTAATTAAAAGATCAATATTTGATATTCCAGATGAGATGACTTTGAAATTCGTAATCAAGACGGGGTGGTTGTTGTTGTTTTCGCCACCTTGCAGAACATTCTAATAAACAACGGCTATCCCTTTCATGCCAATTCCTTTCTCACAAATATGAAACCCCAAAGAACCATACACTGTTGATAAATACCAATTAAGACTGATCGTTTCTTTTTTAGGTAATCAAAGTTTCATAATGAAGTCACAAATTTTAAGAATAATTAAAACGTTTTATCCTCAAGCTCAAATACAAATTATATTTAAATCACCTTTCAGAATACAAAATCTATTACCTATCTTATGCGTTCCAGGATCATATATAAATACATTTGTGGTGGCTGTGATACCACTAACATTGACGAAACTATTGGCCAATTACACCTGCGAACATATGGGAGTATCAAGCAGAACTGGTAAAATATCCACCAGACTCCACAATTCGCACATATATTGATTTCGGTATGAAGAGAGATATATTTAGAACAGATGTTATGTGTTCTATTGAGAAGACTAAGTGTAAGATTACGTTTAAAGGAATTCGGAATAAAACTGTCGAATCGAGTATGTAAACAAACACGTTTTTTTACGATAAACAGATGTTGTGAAATTGCTATCGAATCTGTTGATTTGGATATCAAGATAAAACAATTTTAGAGTTAATTATGAAATGCAGATGGCGCGTCGGTGTTAAACTTATTGCGGTTTTAAAACTACTTATTTGTTGTTAAGCGCAAAACTACATGTATTGTGTTTGTTTTAGAGAAAGCCACGCTGGGCTATCTGCTGTGTCCACCATAGGGGAATCGAACCCAGGATTTTAGCATTGTAAGTCCGTAAACTCATCGGTGCCCTTCGGGGACACACAAAACTACATAATGTGTTATCTCTGCTCTATCCAGTGCAGCTATCGAAACCCGATTTTTAGCGTTATAAGTCCTCCGACATATGGCTGAGTCACCAGGGGAGTTGCGTTTTTAATGCTGTAGAATCCTAAATTAATTTTTTATCATAAGTCTTGGAAAGAATTGTTTAAAGATATATTCAAAAAAATAGTTCTCTAGATATTTAATCTGTTCTAAAGAGATTAGGAGTTGCGTGAAGAAGAAAAAAAACATTTTACTTTACGTAAAAATATATTATATAAATTGAAAATGTTTAGTAAAATTCAACACTATTTTATTATTCTTTGAATTTTGCTTAATTAAGTTTTATATATGTGTGTGTAAGCGACTGTTGAAGAACAACGAGTCCTAACTTATGGAAATTTTGTCTGAGTGTGGCCTGTTGAACACTTTCCTTTCTCCAATCTTCCCTAGGCCCGGCATGGCCAGGTGGTTAGGGCGCTCAAGTCGGAATCTGAGGGTCGCGGTTCGAATCTCCGTCACACCAAACATGCTCGCCCTTTGAGCCGT
>NW_013665856.1:258105-261902 GCF_000517525.1 Limulus polyphemus | reverse complement strand
GTGAATACTAAGAATCTTAACAAAGAAATGCAACGGTAAATATAATTTTCTTCTGATAGGAGACGTAATGGCACTACTACTTTAGATGATAGATCTTATTTAAAAGTTTATCGACATTTATGAATGACAAAATTCAATTTTTTATATTACTGTAGATCTCACTTTACCCATTGAATGCAAATTAAATATACTAAAATAAGTTCAAAAAATTAACTGCAGTCGAAATAATTCATATTTAACAGTTCTAAAGGATTGCCCTGAATCGCATCAGACATCGTAGTTCCCATGAATAATCGAAATTCGTATTATTTTTCTAAGATGCCAGTTAACCGGAACTGATGGTATTATCTAACGGATCAATGAAAAAAAAAGTTAACAATTAAATAACTGACTGTATCGATTAATTCTTAAAAGAGTGTTTTGAAAATAATATATGCTCCATTTTAATTGTAATAAATTACTCATTTTTACAATTTAACACTAAATGTTCGTGTCTTTAATTATATGAGAATAAAGTCAGCAATTATATGGATTTTTATATCAGTATGAGATACTTTTTTACTTTGAAGCAAAATCTTAAATTCACTACACGATTAATCTTTAAATAATTCCCACTAGATCATTAATTGCCCCCCAGTGGCACAGCGGTATGTCTGCGGACTTATAACGCTAGAATCCGGGTTTCGATACCCGTCGTGGGCAGAGCACAGATAGCCCATTGTGTAGCTTTGTGCTTAATTACAAACAGATCATTAATTAGAAGATGAACATTTTCATTTGTTTTTAAACCACCTTTGCCACTGCCAGATTCAGACCTGGTTTATGCAGTTTCAGAAATTCTAAGAAATACCGCACGACCTACTTAGAATATATGTATATAAACATATAATCAGCACGACCTACTTAGAATATATGTGTATAAACATATAACCAGCACGACCTACTTAGAATATATGTGTATAAACATATAACCAGCACGACCTACTTAGAATATATGTATATAAACATATAACCAGCACGACCTACTTAGAATATATGTGTATAAACATATAATCAGCACGACCTACTTAGAATATATGCATATAAACATATAACCAGCACGACCTACTCATAATATATGTGTATAAACATATATATTATTATATTTATACTTTGCAGCAAAAATATGTATTTATAATTACCAGGAGAGGACTTACTGAATCTGTTATTCTACAGGCCTGGCATAGTCGAGTTGTTAGGACGCTCGACTTGAATCCCCGTCCCACCAAACATGCTTGCCCTTTCAGCTGTGGGGGCGTTATATTGTGACAGTAAATACCACTATTCGTTGGTAAAAGAGTAGCCCAAGAATTGACGGTGAGTTGTAATCACTAGCTGCCTTTCCTCTAGTCTTAGACTGCTAAATTAGAGACGGCTAGCGCAGTTAGCCCTCGTGTAGCTTTGCGCGAACTTCCAAACAAACCAAACAGTTATTTTAGCATTACTGACTTTGATATCCATAAGTAATTAATTTCAAAAGGCTAGCATTTTAAGCACGTGCTAAATTAAGGATTGCATAAAATTGTAAACCATATCCAGGTTTCTTGTGACTCTCCTATTTGTATTTAGAACGCAGGAAGCGAACGAGGACATCAGCACCCTTAGGTGTCAACGTCGTGCTGGATTTATCATACTTCATTAACGTAATTCGTATCTTTTAACTCTGTGTTACATTTAAGACCAGTCGTGGTAACTTATCAGGGCTTTTTTTATAAATAATGAAATTCCAGGACTTTCCTAATGCGTCATCATAGAAATCACACCTATATTTTACTAGGATGGATATATAAATTAACTTAGACAATTTATATTTATTAACATGAAACAACCAATCTTTACTTTTGTATGTACGTATCAGTTTTAAAATTGATGCATTCATAGTGGCAGGAAAATGCTGTTAAGACTTTAACCCTCAAGGTACTTTTTAAGTGCGACTTGTGGTGTATACTGTTGACCAGATGTGATTGTTGTTATTCTATGGGGATATAAATAAAATAATCTCTTCCCCCTTCCGTGCACTTGCAAGCTTTAATACATACAAGGTATTCTTCTGTACATTGGAAATTTCTCTTGCATGATGACTTCATGCAGCCACATGACATCAACTGTAAAAGGTTAGAGATCCTGTGTCCTTTACCATATGCACTAGAGCTAATTCACCTTTCTCTTTGATGTGCCAACCATAGTTTAGTTATGAGGAAATATTTTGTCTAATGAATGAGCCCTAATGAAACTCTGGTAATTTAATTTCACTATGAAATGGTGCATACTGTAGAAGGTGAAGCTTTATTCCTAGGCCTTTTTTCCTCCGGATAAAACGTTTTATAGAGCAACTTATTAACACTAGTAGATGAAGACATCGTACCAAGATACAACAATAATCTCATACGTCCCAGGTGATAGATCCAAGTATTTCCAGCCCTCTGGGTCTTTTTCAAGATTTCCCACGCAGATGTTCTCCATATTCCACAGAACGTTAAAACCAGCAGAAGTTTTTTAATTCGATTTGACCGTGTGATGATGCTTTACTCGGTGTTTCCAAAGAGTTTTTCCGACACTTTAGGTATTTATTTCACTTTGTTGTGAGCCTTGCAACGTTTTCAGGTTTCAGCTTCAACGAGTTTTCAGAATCCATTCTGTTATAGAGTATTGCATTCAACAGTTAGGGAGAACACCACCACCAATAAGCTAATGTAGCCACTCAAGTAGTATTAACTAGTGAAATGTTTTTCCACAAAGCGAACACGACAACCACTGTCTGGAGTTAGCAATTTAACTCTTCGGATTTTGACAGAAAATAAAGTGACGAACTTGAAAGTTCTTAATTTGTATATACTTGAAGAAGAAGAAAAACTCCATTTATAAAAAGCTTTAATTTACTGAATGTTCTTATTTCAAAACCTACAATGTATTATACAATAAAAGTTTTGAAACGGCCTGACTGGGTAATAAAAAAATTATATTTTAAATGTTCGACGTTTCAACAAGATCTTGTCATCCAAAACTTTTATTTTTTAAAAAGTGGGTTCTTCCTTATTAAGTTACAATGTATTATATGCATGCCACGGATCTGCGCCAGCCACTTCAAAAGGGGCTCATTTTGCAATTTTTCATCCCTTTAGTCTGAAAACAATAAAACAACCACTATTAAACTACAAGCTACAATCATACTTTTACTAAAACAAAATGAGAACAAAGCTGCTTGTAACAGTATTTATGCATTAACACATCCTATTTTAGTGTTGCCTTGATAATTAAAGCGTATGAAATATTTTAAACTTAATTGATATTTGTAGACATTTTGCTAAAATTAAATGAAATGCAGACAGAAAAGTGACATTTTTTCAAAATTTCTGGAATTTGTTCAATTTACGACACCGTTCCTAAATTTCAAAATTATCTAAAGAACTTAAAGATACAATCAAAATTTAAACATTTCTTTTTATTACCAATATATCAATGTATTTAGTGCATTCAGCCATAAGTTTTTAATTTCACAAAAACCCATGGAGAATATACCTCCCACTCTACTCTTTCTAGTGCTCTATATAACGCAGGGGAAAAAAAAAGGCTGCTTGCGTGTGGGTTAATTGACTTCATTCATAAGGGTGAAGACCCATAGATAAGCAACTACAACCAGTCTTATTTTACTCGCCCGGCATGGCCAGGTGGTTAGGGAGCTCTACTCGCAATCTGCAGGTCGCGGGTTCGAATCCCAGTCACACCAAACATGCTCGCCCTTTCAGCCGTGGGGCATG
>NW_013665856.1:253828-257149 GCF_000517525.1 Limulus polyphemus | reverse complement strand
GTTTTTTAATTCTATTTGACCGTGTGATGATGCTTTACTCGGTGTTTTCAAAGAGTCTTTCTGACACTTTAGGCATTTATTTCACTTTGTTGTGAGCCTTGCAACGTTTTCAGGTTTCAGCTTCAATGAGTTTTCAGAATCCATTCGTTATAGAGTATTGCATTCAACAGTTAGGGAGAACACCACCACCAATAAGCTAATGTAGCCACTCAAGTAGTATTAACTAGTGAAATGTTATTCCACAAAGCGAACACAATGACTACTATCAGGAGTTAGTGATTTAACACTTCGAGTTGTGAAAGAAAATCAAAAGGACGAGAATGGAAGTTTTTAATTTTTAAATATTTGAAGAATAAAAATCTATTCCTAGAAGATTAGACTTGCCAAGTATTTGGCTGTTAGAATTGAACAATAATGTTCTTATTTTAAAACTTACCTGCGTCACTCACTACAGCTCATTCGGTCATTTTGGTGTCTTTAGTCTAGAAAAGATAAAACTGTGATTATTAAGCTACAACCAGACTTTTACTAAAAAGCCAAGCGAAAAACAAAACTGTTTGTAACAGCGTTTATTTATTATACACATTCCATTTCAGTGTTATATTATCCCTTAATAATTAAGCCCAATGTGTAGTTTTGTGTTTAACTTCAAAACAAACAAACTTAGAAATTAAAATGTGTGTAAATTTTACATTTCATTGACATTTCTAGGAATTTTGCTAAAAAAAGGACTGAAATGCAGGCAAAAAAGTTACATTTTCTAAAATTTTCAAAACTTGTTCAATTAACGACACCAGGCCAAATTTCAAAATGACTTAGAAAAACAACTATTGCTGATAGAAGGATCATAATTATGATGAATTAAGACAACAAAACAATAGAACCAGATAAACAAGATCAATGATAGGACTGCATTTTTAAGTTGAACGTAAAACAAGTCACTTTAAAATGAATTGTGATTAACATACTGGGATGCATTTGATACGTAAAGCAATCTGAAAACCTTCAGGCGTGGAAAGCAACTACCCAGTAAAAACACAAACACCACCACTTAGAAGAAACGAAATCCTAGCGTTCAAGGATAGTTTTCTTACTTTTTTTTTGTTAAGGGCAAAGCTATACAATGTGTTGTCTGTGCTTTGCCAACCACGGGTATCGAAACCCGGTTTTTAGCATTAGAAGCCTTCATACTTACCGCTGAGCCACTTTTCGTTATTCTACAAAACAATAGTTTTATTTGTTAATATTTCTATTTTGTCGACAACTTATAATGAAATAAAGTTAAGATAACATCTTTTGCTGTGTCCCCCAGTGGCTCAGCGATTAATCTTGTGGACTTATGCATTCAATGCCCATGATGGGCAAAGTGCAGACAGCCCATTATGTAGCTTTGTGCTTAAACATAAATAAACCAATAATATTTTGCTCTAAAACAACGATAAAAGCCTACACTTGTTTCAAATTAAGAGCCATTCTAAGAAATTTGGTCCTTTTTAACAGAGGAAATTTATTCCTTTTTTTAGAAAATTTGTTAATCACAGTATGACTACAATAAAATCCTTTAGATGTAGAGGAAGAGCAATGCACTTTTACTTATTCAGTATAAAATAAATCTTATTACAACCGTTATAATATTGATTTGGTAATATTAAAAGAAGAAAATATTCCATAAATAAGAAACGTTCAAATGTATTTAATTTCTATCTAACAAAAGTACAAAGGGTCATTTATAAATTTTGGAAACGCATGTAAATGAGTAAAATTAGTTACCTCTTCCCTGCGAATATCTGGGTAGTTCTGAAGCTACTACGATCATAGCACATAAAATAAAATAACTCTAACAGGGTATGTGTTTGCTCTTTCTGATGAGAAATATTCATGCCCTGTGATTATTGAACGACATGCAACCGAAGAAAAAAAACAACGAAAACATTTTGACGAAGGGAGTCTTCAGTCTTCTCCATGGAAAAGGAAGCGGCTCGAAACCATATCCCAAGCCAATAAGGGATAAAAGTAAAAGTTATGGTTACGAAAGAGAACCCTCTGACTCACAAAACCATTGCAACGAGGCTGGACATATATGTCATCTGGTACCTTTAATAACAACAACAACACAAACAAACAATGTTTTAAAATTGAAGAAGGCTCACAAACCAACATTTCCCAAACTTCCAGCTTCACCTCGATATGAACAATTGTTTTCATATAAAAAATGGACGAAGAAACTAGAATCATAACAACCTCTTTCGATCATGCACCTACTAATCCCCGATGAAGCTTTAATATATTTTTGTATGCTTTTGATCTGTTTAAAATTATGACCAACGGAAGGAACGCGATGGACGATGAAACATCGTTCTTACAAATTGTAGTTAACACTCCGCAGTCTTCGAGAAAGTTGTCGGTATGATAATATGACAGTTTATAGTGTTAATAAATAATGAAATCGACGAGATAACACAAAATTGACTTTATATGTTATCTGTTAGGTTTTTAACATGCACAATGAAAAGTAATTTTGTATTTTTATTTTTTAGTTGGTCATGGCAGAGTCATAAATTTTGTTTTTGATGCTGTCTGTGTTAGCCATGAAAACTCTTAGATTTCACAATCTAAGAACTATATATTCTAGTAAAAACCTACTTCTGAAACTTAAAACAATCTGCAGGTGAGAATATTATATTTTCTATAGGTATGTAGAAATCGCAGAGTGCTACTTTAAGAGATCTGGGGAAATTCAGTAAATTAGAAAAAATAAACTCTTATTTTCTACATAAAAATTAGGCTTGTAAGAAACTTCACGAAGGTACGTGAGTATTAATCTTTAACAATTTAATCGAAAAGCTTTCGTACTTGGTTATTATTTGTTAAATTATCCAATTTTCCGACACTTACAGCAGAATTCTATTTTAAATAAGTCGTTTTTAAATCTCTGAGAGTGATATAATTTTATGTTTTAACCCACGGTTTAGTCTACAATAAGAAATATGTATTGTTACGACAGCGGTAGTCACGTGACGCTGGTAACACGTCATGATATTCTAGAAGATTCACGAAGAAACGAGATGTACGCTTTTTGTATATATAAGACCGGTAAGAAGTGACGGCAACAATGGAATTGAACTGCAGACAGAGAGAGAGAGAGACTGACAATTGAGTCGAGCACATGAGTTGTTCGTGGTTAATTATAGCATTTGTTTAAACTATAGTGTGACCGTGGAAATTAAATGAATTTCAAAGTTGTATTCAGAGAGAATAAAGCAGTTTTATTTAAGAAAGAATTTGTATCGCTAAAGTTTCTTCGGAAATAATAAATAAATA
>NW_013665856.1:248192-253818 GCF_000517525.1 Limulus polyphemus | reverse complement strand
TATTTAAGAAAGGACTTGTATCGCTAAAATTTCTTCGGAAAGAATTTTTACGGAAAATTAACAAACGAACAGAGACGTAACGGTATGTTAAATTTTCATACTGAGATGTAAAGCTGAGCTTCATGAAATGGGTAAATGATTTCATAAATGATGATTAGTATTTTTCTATTTCTCATATGAAGTTAAATAATATTGTGTTATCAGTTTGCAACGATAGATTTAATTAGACAGCGTTTTCATTATTTGTATTTAAATCAAATATTTGTACCAAACTAACAATAGTGAATGGGCCAGGAAATATTCATTTTAGTGTAACTATTGCCATCTGTTGGAGATATTAGACATTTAAGATTTTAATCTTCTGTTTCTTTTTACATTTTGATTTTGTACAACAATGCTGTTTTCTAACAGTTAATAGTTGCCAAACTTTAGCACAATAACTAATTATATGATATTTTTTCTTTCAATGCGTCTTGATAGGTCCAGAAACTATCTAAAGAGTGAAATTCAGTTAATGTATGAGCTTTCTAACACATCGATAAGATAATAATATTTACTCCTTGTAACTTGCTAATCTTTTTCATCAGCTTATTTCATTGCGATTATTTTCATGTACTACTTTTACAGGTACTTTTCTCAATATATATAGCATTGATTTGCCACGTCTATCTCATACTGTAAGACATAGAAAATGCTTATTACTTGTCGTGATGTCTTGATAGAAATAACTTCAACGTGTAGTGATATTGCTGTGTTGTAAACCGAGGCCAAAACGTGTTTTAGATTTTCAAAATGTAATTACTTTTGTGTGAAATCGCGCTGAGCTGGTCTGCAGTCCACCGGTCGGCCCTGGGCGAAGTATAAACTAGTGGGCCCCCTTGCTTTTAAGAAAATATCGTACTGTACAGTTTAATAAACTAAATTTATTAGTGATGAAAAAATTAAGGAAATAAAAAACGGGAAAAAAATATTCATTATTATATTCGCAATGTGATCGATTGTGTTGATTTAGCATTTACGTAGTGGTTAAAACAGACGTTATGGTTTCTAAGGAATCTTGTAATAACCTGAAAATATATCTTTACCATTCTCATTTGGTGTAATAAAGTTTACACAGTTTTAGTGCTACAGACTTATAGATTATCGTAAACGAAAAATTAACATTTTTGCTGAGCAAACATCATTCTTTGCTAAATAACAACAACAACAAAAGAAAATCCATCAAATAATGTAGCATTCTAAAAATAATTTAATGACAGTCTTATTAGTCAAGAAATCAAATCGAGGAAAATATAAAAAATGCCTTTTTGAACCTTTAGCGAAGAAAAAGGAAGTTAACTATGCTATGGTAATTCAAAGGTTGCGAAGAAAGTAGTTAAAGAGAGAGAAGATAACTAATTGAGTCAGTTTTCATGCTTGATGTCACAGTTATTCTCAAAGGGACAAATGATAATTTTGATATAAGCTACTAACGTGAAGAAAAAGAACACTTCCCTGATCACTTTGATTCTTGATACCACTCTGTTTGTGAGCAAAAGTTGGTTTAAGGTTTTAAAGCAACCAAATTAGTTAACAAATCAAAAGTAAAAATTGTAAAGATTTTTATCTCCCCCTAATTGGCTCTAAGTCCTAGCATAGATATCTACATGTTATTTAGGTGTTTTTCATCTCTACTTCCGCATGTTATATTTGACATCTCTTTTCATCTATATGTTGTGTTTATATTTAATATCTTTTCATTTGCATGTTATGTTTGTATTTGACAACCCTTTCCATCTACATGTTGTGTTTGTATTTAACATCCTTTTTCAGTTGCATCTTACGTTTGTATTTGGTATCTTCTTTTTTAATTTGCATGTTATGTTTGTATTTGTCATCTCTTCATCTGCTCATTATGCATATATTTGACATCTATTTTCATATGCATGTAATGTTTGTACTCAATATCTCTTTTCATGTGCACCTTATGTTGCATTTGACATCTCCTTTGATCTGCATGTCATGTTTGTATTTGAAATGTCTTTTCATCTGCACGTTATGTGTTTATGTTAGATAAACAACTATAATTTACTTCTTGTTTGTTTGTAATTAAGCACAAAGCTACACAATGGGCTATCTGTGCTCTGCCCACCACGGGTATCGAAACCCGGATTCTAGCGTTGTAAGTCCGCAGACATACCGCTGTGTCACTGGGGGGCAATTTGCTTCTTAAGATTCAAGTTTGTCTTTTCTTGTTTTGTGTTATCGTGGCAGTAATGGTGCTTTTGTTTTTCTCAGTTATTAGTTCAATGAAATAATGTTATATATGATGATCAGTTTTTACCTAGAGTGTAGTCTATCCAACTATTGTAGCGTTAGCTTTGTAATGTACGGTATTGTATTTTTCCAGCTGCATTCCATTAATTTTGATTCGGAATTAACTAAAATTTGTTAAGTGATGATACTGGTTTCTATTGACAATATGTTGTCAGTATTGTATATTGTTGTCTTGCTGTATTTTCATAATCTTTTCTTCTTCGGTCAACTAAGCTGGCTTAAATCGCTTTCGGGAATGTCAGCCCACATATAATTTACGATAATTACCAGGACCTGCATATTTATTTCGCACTCAATATAAAATTAAAAGGCTTGATTTATGTTTCAATTCGTTTTTTTATTTAACTGGATTAGGCCGTAACAAGAAATACTAATCCACATCAATAACTACAGCCTGTGGACTATACCAAATTTATTATAACGCTTTTCACACCAAACATTAGCGAAAGTAGTATGAAAAGTCTAGCAGGCAGCATTTCCTGTTTCGAATATTTGTAAATAAAATGGTAGTAGCATTGCTGTCTTTCTTCAGAGTTTTTGCAGATTGATAGGATGTTACAGAAGTTAGTGGAACGTTAATACTAATTTATAACATTAATTTTATGAAAGATTTCCACGATGTTCAAAAACGATATTAATATGTTTACTTATTATAATAATGTATTAAAGATAGTACGGTTTAGGGCAATATCAATCCAAGGTTGCAAGTGTTTATTCCTTTAATCAACGTATTTAATCAAATACAATATTTATGGATACCTTTAAGTTAGATTATAATTTTGTTAATAAGTGATAAATGGAAACTTAACGATCTTTCTTGAAAGCTTTTACGTTAACATTTTATTTTTCTATTTCTAAATGTTTTAAAATTAAATATAGGTTCATATAAGATATTTTTACGTATCTTATTTAGTTAGTTTTTTTACATAGTTGTGCTTCCAATGGTACCCAATAAATAGCCTAGTAAGTATTTTTGTGAATTATCAGTAAAAATTCATAACATTGGTTACTTCGAATAATTCAACATCTTCTATTTAACTACGATTGACTTACGAGACGACTGGAGATAGGCGAAATATAAAAACTGAATTATTCTGTTTAAACATTGGTCTGAAAAATTATAAAGGGATACTGTTCATGTTCAATATCTTGTTTTTCAGGATAAATTTTCTGAATATATAGTCAGGCACATTGATTCTGTAAATGATTGCTAGTAATAATTTTGAATAAAATCACATATTTTGAATAACAAACAAATGTAGATTTGGCGCAATAAAATATAATAAAACAAATAATAATTAAGATCACTATAAGGGTGAATAAAATTTTGTAGCCAACATTTCAGCCAAACGATCTTGAGTCATATGTCTGTTTCTTTGAACTTTTTTAGATTTATTTTTAAAACTACCAATTATTAGATTTTGAAGGAAAAAAAATGTAAGTAGCTAATGGAATATAAATATCAGAAGTTCTATCTGATGATTCTTGAAAAACCAAGCTTCAAGTTTCTTTGAAACTAATACTTATGCTCATATTGATGTTATCATTTACTGATAGCATTAACTCTTGCAAACCATTTGTGTTGTTGTGTTCAGGGAAAGAGGGATCCTCAGTTGCCCCAAACTGCCTTGTAATACAAACTGAAAACCTCTACATTGTATAAGTAGCCAAGTTTTGTTTTTTTCTTTTATTTCTTTGATAAGAATTTATTATAAACAACATCTGCTATTCAATTATATGTCGTAGAACTATAACACGTTAAGTAGTTTACCTAAAGGTGGGATAGAAAGACAGATAGTGTTAAGAGCGACTTTTCACCAGTGTTTCCATTTCGTCGTCTTTTACCAGTTGGCGAAACATTATCTAGAACACAATTTATGTTTTCAACCTTTCCAGTTCTTAGATGCTATTATAAAATAAACTTTTATTGGAAGAACTAGACTATCTTTTTTGCACAGTTCGTGTTTGTTTAATTCCTGGATATTCAATATTTTAGCTAATGTTTTCCGAATAGTTTTCTATGCATAATATTAGATCTGCACACCTAATTTAGATACCTTCGTCGCAATAGTTTTTTTTTGCAGTTTTTGTCTAGAAAACATGGGAAGCAATGCCTTTCAAGGACTTTCCAGAATTGTTAAACGGTTTAAAATTTAACTAAATAAAAGGAATAATAATAATACATTTTACGAAATGTGCAATGAAACCCGTAATGCGATAATTTTAAAACGGTTTCTAAATTTTTCTTTGTTTTATTTTATTAATGTAAATCTAAACAATAATGTTTACCGTAAATGCCACGACAGACGTGAGTAGTATTAGTTAGACGATAACTCATTAGAGATAATTTCAGGGGAAAGCTTTCATACAGTGGTTGTTGAAAAGAATGTTAGAGTGATAACATTAGCATGGGTATAAGATTTTCATTAAGAAAGTATTAACTTTATTTTGACTGTTAAATATTTTACGCTCTAAAGATAGTTACGGGTTAATACCCAACTTTAACACTCAATATATTTGTATTTCATTCCTGTTTCTTCGCACTTTGACAGAATCAAAACCACCATTCCGAGCGCCTGTATTAGCTGTAAACATCATCTTATTACTAAGTAGAAAAGACACTGTCGAGTAAAGCAGTCTCATTAGCAGTGGACTTTCATCTCCAAACAATGTGTATAACCAGCTGTTTATGCTTTGAGTGGGCCGAGCGTTGCCCAGTGGTTAGCGTACTTTGACTGTGAATTCCAGGATTCATGGTTTTCGTCCCGTTTTTGCAAAAATGAGTTTCGCACTTTACATTAAGGCCGTGGGTGCGTTATAAGAGTGACGGTCAAATCTACTATTCGGTAAGATAACAGTAGTCCAAAAGCTGACGCTTGGTACTTTTGACTCACTGCCTTCCCTCTAGTCTATCAACTCAAAATTAATGAAGGTTATGTGTAAATAACCCTTTTGTAGTTTTGGGTTATTTCGTTCTGAAAATATTCATGTAAACATAAATCACAGGTGGTGAGAATTGATCCATGCAAATTTCAAACTTTGCGACAGCATCTAAATTTACATGAGTATAGATTTATCTAATATATATATATATATATATAATAAGCATCAAGAAGTTTTCTGCAAAATCAATTGTAAATCCCAGTCGTCACCTTAAAGTCATAAGGGATATTGTCTGTGATAATAGCTCCCAAATGCATTGGGACTATCCCATCTACCAGACAAAATCTAAACACTGATGTTAAACTAGCCTGTAATCATGGAAAATCAATTAAGGGTATAGAGATGAGTGCTTACATCCACAACGTCT
>NW_013665856.1:233013-247192 GCF_000517525.1 Limulus polyphemus | reverse complement strand
TAAACTAGCCTGTAATCATGGAAAATCAATTAAGGGTATAGAGATGAGTGCTTACATCCACAACGTCTCAACTCCTACTGCCTTTCACTGTCTACAGCCAGGTGTGGGAAGGTAGTTACCCTTAAAAGTTCTAATAATTCCTAAAGTAGCAATGGAATAAAACTACCCTAATATTACTACTATATGTCATTTCATTATATATATATATATACATATATTTCCAAAAACTTAGGTATGATTCATAGGAAATGTATGGAAACAAACGACAGAAATATTAAAAAACTTTTAATGAAGAATAGAGGAACAGCTGATTCCACTGAACGATAAATATGATTTCTCATTTATTGTCAAGACTTGGTTTAATTGAGGAAAATCGTCGGAATGAATGAAAAACTGGCCTGGCATGGATAATTAGGGCGCTTGACTCGCAATCTGATGGTCGCGGGTTGGAATCCCCGTCCCACCAAACATACTCGCCCTTTCAGCTGTGGGGGCGTTATAATGTGACGGTGAATCCCATTATTCGTAGGCAAAAGAGTAGCCCAAGAGTTGGCTGTGATCACTAGCAACCTTCCCTCTAGTCTTTCACTGCTAAATTAGGGACCGCTAGCGCAGATAACCCTCGTGTAGCTTTGCGCGAAATAAAAAAGAAAAGAAAAAAGAATGAGAACTGTCATACATAAAACAATAAATAAATAAAAGTACGAATACTGAAAATATTAAAATATTTTATCGTACGGTGTTACAAATAGATGGGATATCCATTTGTGTATATTTCAGCTCACTTCAACATCTATAAATTGATCATCGTGTCATTAAGTTAAATATAAGTTATATTTCATAGCTTATTTATCATTGCACATGAAGTTTATGAGACAGAAAAACAAAATATCATTGCCAGAATAAATAATGAATATTGCCGGTTTGCTTCGTGTGTGTTTACAAAAACGATTACTCGTCTTTCCCATATAAACGTACACTGTATATAGGTCACAATATCATGTGTTCATAAACGTGGATCGCAGCTTTTGTGTTTACGATGAGCAATGGTTTGCACTGAAAACCAGTTGTGACGTACAAACACTGACGTAATTTCAAATAAAGTCATTGTTATATCACGGTAAATACAACTGGGATTGAGAGAATAATGGGGATTTTTTTTTTCAAATAACAGGTTACAAACAACACTAAAAGCTATGCTAGGGAGGAAGATCATCCCAGGTCGTGAACAACAACAACAACACGACCAAATACCGAATTCTTAGTTTAGGTGCATCGCTTTATTTCTGCAATTTTTAAAGGACGTTTTTCTATGGTATTGAAATTGATGCGTATTTATAGTGACTGAAAAACAGCATCAGGTGAAAAAAAAAGGTGTTTTAAGAAAAGTTAAAAAAAGAAAGTATATAAATTCATTTTTCGAAATAGTAGTGAATGACCTCCTAATATTTTCAACCTTAACCAAGTAGAAGAATAAAATACAGACATTTTAAACAATTTTTACTCCAGGTGGCATCATTATTTGGTCTACGTGAGCACCTCATCAATTTGCTGACGTCTCAGAGCATTTCAGGAGCGGAAGATTCGAAAACGTTGCAGAGAAGAACATGTGGAAAAAGACAAATTTCCCCCAATTAAGAACAATTCCGGATATTCATATTGATGAAGGATGTATGTCTTCACTGATGGTAACAGATAACCATGGCTCTCGACTAATGGGTTTATGTATTGGATATTTTTGGGGTTTTCAAGTCCTTTTTAATTAACCATATAATCGTAATTAAACATGTTATACATTTCAAATTTTTAGTTCATTTTAAGTTAAGCAGAAAGCTACACAATGGGCTATATGTGCTCTGCCCACCACAAGTATCGAAACCCGGTTCCTAGCGTTGTAAGTCCGCAGACATCACAAGTTCTATTTTCAATTGTACCTTTGGTTAAAATAAAATATATCTGTAATATAATTATGTATTTGTATTATTCGATGAGTGAGATGTGTACTATTAATTAATATGTCAAATCTCATGGCACTTCTGTACTACACATTCATGGATCATCAGTTATCATATATAGCGCGTTGATGAATAGAAATTAAGTTGTTGCATTTTGAAAAACAAAAACAAGAAAACACACACACACACACACACACAATACAACAACACTTGAAACATTTTGCACCCAAATCCATTAAACATTACAAAAAGTTCTTTATTAGCTTTTATAGAGGGCGCTGGTAAAATAATTGTTTGTTTGTTTTTGGAATTTCGCGCAAAGCTACACGAGGGCTATCTGCGCTAGCCGTCCCTAATTTAGCAGTGTAAGACTAGTCATCACCACCCACCGCCAACTTTTGGGCTACTTCTTTTACCAACGAATAGTGGGATTGACCGTCACATTATAACGCCCCCACGGCTGAAAGTATTGGTAGTATGCGGATTCGAACCCGCGACCCTCAGATTGTGAGTCGAGCGCCTTATCCACCTGGCCATGCCGGGCTGGTAAAATAATACATGTTTATCTTCAAAACAGAAATAAGTTGAATTTTTTTTTAGATTACATTGGTTTCTTTAAACAGATATTTACCACAAAACTATTAATTTTATACACAGTTTTTCCCCCAAACCTATCAGATTTAGCTACGATCAACGTAACTTATTTGTTAAGCTAACAAAAAAGATTACGCCAACAGCAATATTTTCTAACGTAAAATATCTATACACGTTATGCAATAACAGTGGAAGGAATTTTGTAATCAAATGTTTCACAAAAATTAATAAAACGATATAGCGTTACATTAGTTGCCACTGTAAAATTACAGCTAACCTAAGGAAACTTAAGCTGAACTAAACGTTGTATTGTGTTACAGGTATATCAGAAATCTTCAGTTTTTTACGTATGTAAACGATAATGAGTTGGTAGTTATGGTTCTTCTAGCCACGAACAGGATGCGATGGAACATCCCTAGCCTCTAATTGTCCAGTAATTTAATGATGTGTTAATTAAAAACGATAATTTTCAAATATAATATAAACTCCACATTTCAAGTGGCATTAGATTCCACAACGTTTTTACACTAATAAACAGAGATTGTCGAAACCAACAAACCACTATTTTTCTCCAACGATTCTTTGAAACTTTCCTACAATATACTTGTAGATACACTCGTATGTACGTGTGTATATCTATATATATAATACACGTCTATCACATTCTGTTAAAGACATGTTTGGATCCAAATGCTGCAAGTCACTATCTTGCAGGATAGACTAAAAAGATTAAAACAGTGTGTATTTTAGGATTATAGTTTAATTGTACAAAATATGTAAGATGATGAACAGTTTCAACATTTAACAAAGGACAGAATGGAACATTAGGAAACAAACGTATTTTACTTCGTTTTAGGAAATTTCCCTTGATTTTGTTTCTCACAAATAGATCATTACTGGTTAACGAAACATTTATAATAAAGGTTCTGGACACACACGTAAAAGAAAATAAAACAAATTTATAACAATGTATTCACTCTGCACACCAAGGATGCATTGACATAAATTACTTAAATTATTCGTTGATCAAAACGTTTTATGTTGATACACAATCCAATTTGTATTTGTCATTAGGGAATACACGAGATTTTTTTGTTAAGTTTGTATTTTGGTGACAATTAATGTTTCTAATTAACGCTATTAAATATATATAGAAGAGCGCGAATATTTGAAGAAAAGAGTTTACATGAAATATTCCAATAAATTAGCTTTCATTTAACTCATTGATGTAGTATTATTTTATCACAGCTTTTTATTGATTTACAATATACTGAAAGAGAGGTCGTTAATTCAGAGTTTGTATGTCCTGACGGGAAAGAAAGATTAAAAAAATGCGATAAAAACAACAACATAAAAGAAAATCAAACGAAACGAAACGAAACTGGAGCAACACATTTAATAACTTGTTTAATTTCGAAGTTTCGTTATTTTTTCTTGCCAACTCAAGGTCATTTCTTTTGTTTGAAGTTCTATGTAAGACACTATCTTCTATCGATATTTTAATAAAAATAGTAGTTTTGAGAGGGTTGGAATTGAAAAGCTGGTTGTTTTCGAGAAGCTTGCCTGCATTATGTATTTTTAAAACGTAAGAACATTAAAATGTGGAGTGCCTTCTGTTGTTAGAAGTTAATTAACGTTACGATGATCGAAGCTCGCTTATCTCACGTAATCTATCGCATTATATGTTGTTGTAAAATAAGCATATAAAATATTGTTGAGGAGCTCTGACTGCAAAGAGCTTTGTTTATTTGTTGTTAAGCGCAAAGCTACACAGTAGAGTGAGCCCAGCGAGGCAAATTGTGTAATTTTGCGCTAAAAACTGTCAAAAACAGCATTATCCATTTCTCCATATCCGCCCCCTGGTGGCTTAGCTGTGACGTTTATGTAATCATAATTGTAACAGTGTTTAGATGCAGGGAATGAGGTAACAACTATCGTTTATGATACAGATCTGATCACTAATCACCGAAACCTTTTTTTCACTTGCCGACTTATCTTAAATACATTGGTTTAGTTTTCCTACAAATGAAAGGGAACTTTTTAGTCTTAGGTCACATTATAAATCTACATATTGCTGTGAGGTTAAGTATTTTAAATTTAAACCTCCTGATCGCTTTTGTACTGGGGAAGGATACAACTCATTCTCAACTCCAAAGCCCTAAAAACTAATAAAGAAATTACAGAAAAATCTATTGGTCTTCGTTTAAATGTTGAATGCGAACAAACAAAAAATATATAAACTGATGTACATTGGTACTCAACCCCTCTTTTAGATTTAGCATAGATGTTTTGGTAATAGTCCATAAACCATATATTTGAGGCTCTTCGAAGATTACCCAATCGCTCAACGATAAGTCAACGGGCTTATAATGCTAAAAATAGTCGTTCTGTATACCACAGATAATCGAACTTTCAATTGTCAGTTTGGAGACTAGCTCGTGACTCCCCTGGTGATGCGGGATATTTAATTAACTTTACACTCTGTCTTTATCTTCTATCTGTGTTCGTGACTTTAGATTACGCAGGCCTACGATGGTTATATTGTCTTTAAATTTTTACTGTTCTACAGCAATTCCTGTACGCTGAATCCTAAAATAATATCCATTTTTCTCTATCACGTACAGATTTTTCACAAAACGTTATAACACAATACGTAAAAGAAAGACCACAACATATAGTTTTGAGACTAAAAGATGTAGATCCCCCCCAAAAAATTAGGATGAATGAGTGACGATGCATATTCGTTTGTCATCAATGTTCTTCCATTTTCTTCACTTCGTTTATATTTTTGTTAACAAACATAACAATAAAAATGTTCATTGTGGTAAACGAAATAATAATTTGTTCTAAGTAAGAGTTTTTTCTTCCCGATTTGTAAAAAGTTCTTACGTGATAAAAAAAAGAATATTATTTTCGAATTCTGTGTAGCTGAATTATGAAAATCCGTTATTAAAACCAAAACAACTTTTATCAAGTTTAGATTCGCAGGCCTCTGTTATCATAAAGTGATCATGCATCAACCGAGGTGGATAGTTCCAACTCTGTGACTTTTTTAAAATTTGTAATAGATCTTCAGCCAATGGGGTCAAAGGTTAAGTTGAAGGGTTAGGAGAACCTTATCCACTAGAAATCATTATGGTAACAAATATATATCCTTTATAACAAACAAAGCATATTACTTTTATTTAGATATAAACAACGTTAATCAAACATTCAAGTTCAAAATGGCCAATGACAAAGACATTTACAAATTTGAAATTATGTATGTTTCCATTTCCGAATACAAATGCTCAAAATAAATAATGCTAGAATGTTTACTCCTCACAGCTAATTAGAACCCGTTCAACAGCAGACAATTTCGTGGGGAGATCTTATAAACTCACTTTAATGTTTCATAAACAACGTTTCTTTTATTGTATTTTAAACATCAAATTTGTTCAATTTTCGTACAAATCAACAGTTTTCTGACTATTGATCATAGACTAATAATAACACACAATATCGTTCTATTTTCAAAACTACCAGGTTTATACCTTAATTTATTAACTAATATTTTAAGGTAAAGGTGAATAACTTTAATATGGCGACCGATGTTAGATTTATCTCCCGTAAGCATAATCAAGCTCTTACTACAGTTAATGCATAATGCATAATAGTTCTCTATAGTATAATATTATGTCAGTAGTTTAGCTACATTAATTTCTGGTAAGTGCTTTTAGTGTCATATCTATCATTGTTGTTTCTTCTTCGTCTAAGCCTTATTCTTACTGAGATATTTCTAGTTTCTTGTTATCGCTTATACATTTCGTTAAGTTCTTAGGGTTTAACTTTATTCATTACTTTCCCGAGTCTCTGTTCAGTAAATGTGGTAAGACATAGTTAAAGACAAAATATTAGTGTTAAATACAACTCATAGTATACTTAGCATTTTTTTTTACGTTTTATTGCATTTAACTCGATTACTTTAATTATATTGTTAATATTTTTATTATTCATTCCTCGATTTTTTTTTTATTTATTTAACTTACTATTTTTATATCTCCATAAACATTAGTTTTCTGCTGGACTATTTGTACGGTCCTCTGTCCGATTCTTTATTTAAACAGAAACTTGTGCCATTGTACTTTATTTCAGTTGTTATATTATTTATACATATAAGTTATACCGTCGGAGCGGTTTACGAGCTTTCGTTGGTCACTGGACAGCGAATCACTGATAGTGTATGACGTAAACACGAAATTAATGATAGTTATTTAAACGTGCTGTTCTAACAAAACATTATTTTTCATCAACTACAACCTCTTTTCTTTTTTGCCTTCAAGACGTACAAAACAACACAAAAATATGATGAGACAACTAAAATAACTGATAACGTTAATTAATTATCCTTTCGAGGTCTCAGGTAGGAACACGAGCAGAACTTTAAATTGTTTACGGAATTGATGTCATTCCATCCTGTAAATAATGTTTCACTGAGATACATTGTTGCTCAGCAAAAGAACACATCAAGTAATGAACTCTTGAATAAATTAATAACACGTCTATATAAAATAACAGATATTTATAATAATTATAAGTTTCTTACTTAGTAACCACATTTGTGGCATGTTGTAGATTTTAACCATTCTGTACGTAATCGAGGGTAATCAATTCAAGTACTCTAAATTCAATCGATTTTTAACCCACAGCACTTTTCTTTTTCGAAAGAATTAATTGTAACTATTTCCTTTTTCAGGTTTGGATGAAATGTTCTGCCAACCAGACTTACTGTATTTTATCAATGGTTATAAAGTGAGTTATCATTTTATATGAATAAACCAAAGTTATGATACGGTACCATTGAATCTTCGAAAAACGTCAAACACGATTCAGTGATTAAGACTATAAACCGTGTTAATTAATTATACATAGAAATACTTTTAATCAGATTAACAAAAATTGGTTATCATCACGATTATGGAATTTGAGGTTCGAGTATAGAATTTTTAACGGCAGTACTCTTGTTTTTTCGAAAGAATTTGTCAATAAAATGAGCAATTGATACTACGTGCAGCTTCACAAATAGATATCAGAGCTTGTTAACATTTAAACAGGAGTAGTAGTTCTTGAAAATCATTGGTCGTGTGTAACCTAATTGCTTAACTTTCACAAATAGAAAGATATTCATATAATATGATGTTAAAAAGAAATATAATATATTATAAAATACACGAGGAAACAATAGATGCTGTGAACTGGAGAGAGGTTGCAATGAGTTTCTATATATTATCGTTCTTTAAGGTAACAGAAATCTCAATGAAAATTCTTGAATTGCAACTAATATTCTGAGAATGCTTTGCGAGGAACGTATGACATAACACGTAATTTTAATACTAAAGACATCTAAACTGGCTAATTTCTCAACAAGCAAAATGGTGTTCACAGTCAGATTGTTTAAAGAATGTTCATAAACGAGCAATTTTGACTTGAAAACTTCGCATTTGCATAATGTATTACTCAAATTTCACCACATTTTCACACATCATTAAGATCATATATTTGTTCACATCGATATTATACAAATTGGTGTATATTTTGTCAAACCCTGTACGAAGAAACTTCAGATTGTAAAGGTAATGCAGTTTAAGAGTTACCATATGGCGGTAACAAAAATATACTTGTTCGCTCCTATACTGCGAGCCTAGATGAGAGATACATCGGAGTAGGTGGTAGTGATGTTAGCTCTAGTTAACATACCAAAGAACAGATATGGAAACGCATAAAAATTTGAAACTGATGATGTAAATACACCCTTGAATGCAAGTGATCCTGGCTGCTCGTGCAGTACCTGGCTCGTGACGACAGGTCGCATTTATTTTCTTATGCTCTTTGCCACGTGTATTTAACGAGAATTTCGCTAATGCTGAAGTTCACCCACAAGAAGAAGTCCCGACTTATGAACATTAATGACAACCATTTGTTTTGCTTAGATACTCCAAGATAAAAAAAAAATTGAATGGCGATGGCATTGCAGAAATTTGACCTTCTGATTGGCCAACTAAGACCTAAGAGGCTGAGCCTTATTCAGCATTGTATGTGAAGTCCCTTTTTTCGAGGAAAAGTGACGAAGATTAGTGCTTTTCCTTTTAGCGTGCAAACAAGAAAAGTTGGGAACAAGATCATGTTGAAGAAACATCGTTAGCGGTCATTTATTAGATCTTTCTTTGCTTTTTTTAAAAGAAAAAACACAATTGTTCTACGGAAGATTTTTTTTCCTGGAAAACAACATGTAAGTTCCATTTCCTAATTTCATAAAATATACAAATTTAAAACAAGTTCTTGCACACAAAATGACATAGATACTGTCATGTTGTACATTAAATTGTGACATATACAAGAATATAACCTGTAAGATTAAAAACACATTTCTCTTAATTATGTTGTTTAAAATCCCAAAGAAAAGACGTATATAATTTTCTAAAGAAGCAGATAAATCACATATGATCTTTTTATTGTTTCCCTTTAATGGGCAGAATAGATTTGCAATTTGCGACTATTTAAAGAATTGTCTGAAAAGAAAAGATTCAACCAATGCAACAGTTTAAAACATGTTTAAGTTGTTCTAAGGTTTACACTCAGACAGGGATATAGGCTTTTTTATAATTAAATACATGACATTTCCTTTTATTGTACACTTCTTCAAACGAGTAAATTTAGAACTAACTGCCATTTTTTTTACATAACAATTGAATACAAAATACACTTTGCGATAAAGTTTGGTGTTCTATCTTCATTTTTTCTGAAGTTATTTCTATCATGATCCTTTTGAATCAACGAAACTTGTGTTTCATCATCAGTTGAAGCATATATCTCAAACTGGATATTTTCATTGCACGTACAAAGTGTGTGTTTAAAGAAGGATCTATATTAGTTGTTATTAGGTTTAAAGAAGGATATATATTAGTTGTTATTAGGTTTAAAGAAGGATCTATATTAGTTGTTATTAGATTTAAAGAAGGATATATATTAGTTGTTATTAGGTTTAAAGAAGAATATATATATTAGTTGTTATTAGGTTTAAAGAAGGATCTATATTAGTTGTTATTAGGTTTAAACTGCTACATTAATATTGTCTAGACGACACTACTCTGACATAAAGTACTCCTCTCGTTGTCCGTTGAGTGTTTCCTGAGGTCAGACGTACATAACTACTATAAAGGATAAAACCAATATTATCATCGTAGTCACTGTTGTTGTTGTTGAGCTTAAAGATACACAATGGGCTATCTGTGCTCTACCAACCACGATATCCAAACCCATTTTTTTGCGTCGTAAGCCTGCTGATTTACCGCTGAGCCAGTGGGGGCAAAACTAATGTTAATGTATGTCAAGAAATAGAAACTTATGCTGAGGGTTTTTCAGTCTTTGGGTCCAAAGCCTTATTTATTTATTTTTTTAGGGAATAAATAGTTAAAGGCTTTAGAGCCATCCGAAGAAAACGACAAATCTGTGATACGTAGCCACAATGGTGAGGTTTCTATGCTCGTATTTTGATTAGGCTAATTTTATCCATAACGAAAATACGTACATTTGCTTTAGATATCTTGTAGATTTTATAAGTTACTACTTGGAAAGTACGAGTATGAACATTACAATTTGATACAATGAAATCTATCTGTCAGTTTTTTCTTGTTTTAATTTAGTGTGATGTAAGAAAATATAATTTGAAATCTTGGGTCTTTTAAATACATTAATCACGTGCGCACTGTTAGATATTTTAGGATCTTCTTCTTTACGACCTAAAAAGTAAACAAATTTCTTGTTTCATTGGATAAAGCCTCTTGCGTTGTTTCCTAAAAAGATAGCAGAGATTTCTATTGTCAGGCTATTGCGTTGGTGACGAAAGGTTTTTTCTAAATGTTGGCTTCGATTCTAGGACAGTGAATCAGTCAAATGGATCTTTTTCTAGCCTATATTACTGATGACGTCAAAAAAAGAAAAATCCATTACGTAAGACGTTGTTTAATGTTTATTTATTCACGTCGTTAACATCAGTAAGTCCCCTGTACGATCTCTAAACTTTACTCCTTATACAAGGTGTTCAACTGCATAAATGTCAGTTTACGGTTTACTTATATTGAGTGCTAAAGTAACTCTGAAAATATTATTCTTTTTTATATCGCCACTAACAAAATAATTGATAAAATGAAACCCACCAACAAAAGTGACGAACGACCTGATTGTTATCAGTAAATGGTTAATCCTAGTAGTAACAAACCAACACTCCAATTGAATGATAACCTTACTGGTTACACTGAATAAAACTATAGTATTATATCCTCCCTTATGATTCTACTTTTATGCTGTATTCTAGGTGCTGAGTTATTTTAGGTGCTGAGTTAATTGTGATTTGCTGTTAAACTTTTCAATCACAATTAAAAAATGCTGTCATTCAAAACCTAAATCACAGTTAACGATGTCGAAAATATATACAGTCTGCACAATAATTCTTTATAGTAGCATTTTCGGAGGATGCCAATAACATGCTACTGCAGTTATCATATTTCTGAAAATGTTTCTGTGTTTTAAGGTTCAAGGCATAATTCACAGAGATTCTGACGTGATTTCAGTTATATAAATAGGAAACATAAATCCTGGATTTCTACGATTCAACTTATTTTACTCAAGTTTCCATTGGCACGAATCTATGGTAGCTATAAATTTCACTCACTGTTTAGAAACAAACATAGAGCGTTTACTCGTAAAGTATTGCTTTCAAGACCTGAACATCCAAAAGGTTGTATGTAGTTACGAGGTTCTGTTACTGAACACACACACACAAGGTAATGAATTCAATTATAGAGAGATTGTTCAAGTATGAATGGAAACATTTGCATTTTTGTCTGTAGTACTTTTCCTGAAATGACCTCTTCTCATTTATGCTACATTAATGGTTAATGTTGTCTAGCACAAGTATGTTTTTTTTTCAGATATTCGCGCTAAGCTACACGAGGAAAATCTACGTTAGATTCCCTATTTTCGAACTAATAGATTAGAAGAATGGCGGCTAGTCAACAACACTCATCGCCAACTCCTTGGCTACTCTAAAAAAAAGAAAAAAGTAGGAGTCGATAACCAATCTTTTAACGCAACTATGACCCTAAAGTGCATGGCGCGATTTTGTGACAATGAGACTCGAACCATGGACCCTTGGATTCCTTGTGTAGGTCACTGATCTGCTATGGCTAACAGTTACGTAACATGATTTAATTTCATTATGCACTCTGTATGCGTTTATTCTTTACAACTTCATTAAGCTATTTTAACTAAGCTGCTTAATTGCAGCGGGCAGAGATACTACCACATAAAATTAATGGCTCAAAAAACTCTTGACTGATCGTAGGTTGAGAGGCTAAATGTTGTCGAGAATGGTCAAACGTTTTTGAATGACTTACGTTTATAATATAATAGTTCAGACTATAGAATGTCAAAATATCTATCTTAAAGCGTTTATTCTCACACTCCAACATATCCAGAGTTTAGTCTTGAGTTACTGGCTGACAGAAAGGGGAACCGATTTCAAGTTCCGAGGATATATATTTGTTAAGATTGTCTTTGCTGCTGACTTGTATGCTTCGGTCAGTTCAGCAATCATTAACTGACACATACATATTAAAATTGTGAGCGAAACTATATCAATGTATGTTGTATATTATTTCTCAATCGTAGATGTCTTCTACGTTTCTTTCGGTTTAGCATAAAATAATATCTTATGTGAAATAAAAATGTATACAAGTTAAGACACTTAATCCATATCTGACAGGAACGTCGAGAGCCTGCACGGTCCTCGGGGCAAACATCCTCGCCGGGCCTCCTTTCTCTCTCTCTTTTTTTAACATTTTCAAGAATTTATTAAAAAGAAGATCCTAAATTAGGACAGCAATGAGCTCATAAACCAGACAAAATCATAGCAGCAGCCGTTTTTACCTCACAGTGTAAGCGTAAAAACATAACAACAAATATCTATTAAATCTATAAAGTAACAAATACATATTAATTATTACTCAAATCATTATTTCAGTCATTCTTAATATATCAAGCGTCTATATGCCAGGAAAAGCCAAAAACTATGGTTTTTATCATTAAATGAAGTTATAGCCTAAAGATGCTTTGCGGGCTTTACGGCATAACCAGGTTTCATTCGCCTGGGCCCCTGGGCAGTTGCCTCCTTTGCCCCCCCCCCCTCCTGTCGGCACGGCAGGCCTGATATCTGATGATAACGCTCTGTAATAGTCGCTTTTCTCTGTGTAAACATGATCCAAAAAGTCGAAAAGTTACAGAGAAAGATACCATTGAAAGCTAATAATAGGAGTCAAAACTTGTAACTCAACACCGGACACATGATTTTGTTTGACTCAATGTAAATTTACAGGTTACTGTATGTTTAGTCTATAAATATGTGTTTTATAGCCTGCAGCTCAAACTTTGGAAACCACTTAGTGGGTGGGTGTACACGTCACAGTGCAATTCAGCGGTTCTTGTTGCCTACGTCTGCCGCAGGGGGGGTAAAAAGTTTCAGTAGCAAATATTCTTGTTTTATTTTCTCTATCTGAAAAATTCATTATTTAGAATAAAATACAATATTAATGCACATATCATGCATCTAGCTTCTAACTGTAATAATTCTCCAAGACAAAAAACCTAAAACAGCCTGCAATCACATATAAGCTTCAGTAATGGTAAGAAAATCAGTATCGGAAGTGAAACTACGATATAATTTGATTGCTTATATCCATCTGTTGTTGTTTTTTCACTAGACAATGGATTAATATTTTATAAACAAATATTTTCAGTACTGAATTTTATATAAGCTTCAGTAATGGTAAGAAAATCAGTATCGGAAGGGAAACTACGATATAATTTGATTGCTTATATCCATCTGTTGTTGTTTTTTCACTAGACAATGGATTAATATTTTATAAACCAATATTTTCAGTACTGAATTTTATATAAGCTTCAGTAATGGTAAGAAAATCAGTATCGGAAGGGAAACTACGATATAATTTGATTGCTTATATTCATCTATTGTTGTTCTTTTCACTAGAGAATGGATTAATATTTTATAAACAAATATTTTCAGTACTGAATTTTACACAAGGTTCTTACAAACAATATGTTTATATAATTCAATGTTAACTTATTAAAGTGGACAACAGTGTTTTTCATAAGAGCTAATCGCTTGTTTCTTTGAGCTAACTAGATGAGAAACTTCTTTTTAAACGTAAGTGTTAAGTTAAAACAATATAATAAAATCATCGCAAAAAACAAATTTACTACTTTATATTTCATGCAAAAATAATTGTTGGAGAATTTGGGTTCAGAAACTTGCATATGAAAAGATACCGTGATAATTTTGTAAAAGTGAAAACTGTCACAAAATTTAGTACCCAAGACGACTGAGGGAGTGATAGCCTTTGAAGTAAAGACACGAGAAAAAAAGGTAAAGTAACGTCATACAAACTTTCAGATCTGTCTTTCTAACAAAGAAGGCCCGGCATGGCCAGGTGGATAAGGCGCTCGACTCGCAATCTGAAGGTCGTGGGTTCGAATCCCCGTCCCACCAAACATGCTCGCCCTTTCAGCCGTGGGGG